>NC_134371.1:68357815-68511074 GCF_035582795.1 Mycteria americana | reverse complement strand
CTGGAGGCCATTTCCTCTCGTCCTATCACTTGTTACCTGGGAGAAGAGACCGACCCCACCTCTCTACACCCTCCTTTCAGGCAGCTGTAGAGAGCGATGAGGTCTCCCCTCAGCCTCCTTTTCTCCAGGCTGAACAACCCCAGGGCCCTCAGCCGCTCCCCATCAGCCTTGTGCTCCAGACCCTTCCCCAGCCCCGTTGCCCTTCTCTGGACACGCTCCAGCCCCTCAATGTCTCTCTGGGAGCGAGGGGCCCAACACTGAACACAGCATTCGAGGTGCGGCCTCACCAGTGCCCAGTGCAGGGGCACGGTCGCTGCCCTGGTCCTGCTGGCCACGCTATCTCTGATACAAGCCGGTGGGTTGATTGATTGAAACCCAAGAGATTCTCCTCTTGCATTCATGGAAAAATAGTTTCCCCAGCAGTGCCAGGGCTGTCGGTTCGGCAGCAGTCCCAGCAGGTCTGCAGAAGCCCCCGTTGCCTCCCAGGACACGGCTGGAGATGCTCCCGCAAGCCAAAGCCCCCAGCCTCCTCGCAAGCCCGAGCTCGGTCGTGGGTTACTGCTCTAACAACGTATTGGAAAATGCACATCCTAATTTGGTGCTATGGTCCCCGTGTATTTTCTGGGATGGTTTTGCCATCCATGCCCGAATTTATGTTAATTGCCTCAAACCTGCTATCGGCTTTCTCAAAGGAAAAACCAAATGTTTCTACCAGGCCGTTTCCTTGCCGAGTCACACGGCCAACACTAAGCACATTTAAAAACACCGTTTACTGAAACGAGACCACCTAAAATATAATAAAGCCAATTTTCTCGCCTGATCAAGAAACAGGCTTTTTTACGTGCCCTGAGATGCCTCTGGGCCCAGGACTACCTGCTCAGCACGATGAAAACATAAGGCCTGGAGACAACCGCTGCTAAAGGATGATACAAGAAAGCTTTTGCCATTTTGGATGCGACCAAGTCATCCACAGACGTTCCCAGAAGGACCAAACTCCCCAGAAACTGGTGCAAAAAAAGCCTGGAGAAGAGAGTTACAGAGAAATTTCCGCTCCGGGAAAGCTTCTCCCCAGCAAACATCTGGTTTGGGCTCTGGAAAAACGCAGGCACCATCGCCCGCGGAAGAAGAAGTGACCTTCTCCAACGTAAGCGCGGCCGCTCCCACCAGGCACACGGGCGTCTAATCTTTCTGAACGCGGCAGAGCTTCTGGCTCGAGTGACGTGTCGCAGCAGGGATTTCAAAACTTCATTAAGCTGGATAAAATACCTTCAGTACGTTGGAGATGCAACAGATGGATTAAAAAGAAAAAAAAAAAAAAGGAGATAAACTTGTTCTCGTGCACGGATGTTTACCTTCGCGACGTGCCCGGTGCGTTTGAGTACCGGCGAGTTATTTAACAATCAAAGGGAAGACCCAAAGACCTCTCGCATCTACAGCCACACGTGCAGAGACCTTTCCAGCACCCGGTGGGACCTTTCCAGCAGCAGCTTAGGTCCCAGAGGTAGCGCTGACACACGACGCAGTTTTGCTGCGGGTTATTTTTGTCAATTCAAAGCTGGGGGATTTTAGTCCCTACCCCCAACGTCTGCTTTCCACCCCGCGCGAGCGAGGCCAAGCGCGGCAAAGCCATCCCCAACGCGCCGAGCCTGCCGTGCCAGGGCAACGCTCGCACCCCGGGGTGCCTCGAAGGTGGACCATCCGCTTCTGGCGGTCGAGACACCACGTGCCACGCGGTCAGGTCTCCTCCCAGCAAGGTCTGGTTGCTTGAGGCAGCGTCCACGCTTCGTTTTTTTAGACATCATTGTGATTTTTTAAGCATACAGTGAAAAAAAATACGCGCTTTTGCTCCCCGTCTACCAGGAGAATGGGGAAATGCTCCATACTGGGTTCAGAACAAGCTAGTACACGTTGCACATCGTTCTCGAGGAGCCAAATTCTCTTGTTTCCAAAGAGGAGAATCCAAAACCATCGCCCCAGCCAGGGCCATCCCGCCAGCCGTGGGCGATGCGGGGCGGCCCCGTGTGCCGGTGCCGGGGCCGCCCGTGGGCACCGGCCCGTGCCAGGCGGGCACGGCCCAGCTCCTCCCCGAGCTCCACCCTCGGCTTCCCGCACGGCGTCCCACATTTTGGCGAGACCTATTGCAAGCGATTGAAATAGCTATTGCAATGAGAAAAACCCTTTAACGTGTTTACTGCAGGGAACTCGAAGTATTTTGTGCAGGTTTAAAAGTTTCGGACTAAATTAAGCTAAGCACGTTCAAAAGCATTCTTATTTTCAAATAAAGCATCTCTGCAAGGTGTCAGCGTCTCAGTAGGATGCTGGTCACAAAAGGTTCACTCTTCCACAAATAGAACCGCGTTCCAACTGTTTAAAAATTCATCAAAAGCAGTAATTATTTCTCCTAATGCTATTTTCTCACTTCCGTTCTAGGTTCCCGTACGCATTAGCTAGTTGGGGAACAACACGTTAAACAGTTTAATAAGTCACAAATAATGGGGGAACTTTTTATGGCTAGATTGTTGGGTTTGGTTTTTTTTTTTTTTAATCCAAGACTATTTCATGAAAGGCGATTCCGCCTCCGCCAGAGCCCGACGAGCCGGCGGCCCCGGCCCTGGCCGACGTCCCCGCGGCGTGGCGGGATCCCCTTGCCCGGGCCACGGCAGCCGAGGCTCCGGCACAGCAGCACACCGTGGGCATTTCACAAGCCAGGCAAAAATCCTCAAGTTAAAAAAAAAAAAAAACCAAAAAAACCCAACCAAACAAAAAAAAAACCCAAAACCAAACCCCCAAACAAACAAGAAACCCGTGCGCCTTCCCCCAACCAGCCTCAAAATGAGTTGAATAACACAAACCAAGAATTACAGCAGGCCGACTTCCATTTATCTACATTAATTCCTCCACAAATGGAGGCACTTTGGAGAGAAACCGCGTTGTTTATGATATCCTGCCGAACATTACCTGTCCTTGCACAGGCTTTGTGCCTGGTTCCCAACGTGCCGTGTACGGCAGCACCGCCTGAGGAGTTTGATGTCACGGCCTAAAATCGAAATCTCTTTTGTCTGTGACTTTATCATCGGTATTAGGGAAGACGCTGAAGGCGTTTCCTCATATCAGAGGACACCAACGCTCCTTCCCTTAACACCAAGGAATCAAAAAAGAGCGAGCAGCAATTCCTCCGTCTTCACACACGGCATTACAGCACCTCCATTCCCAAGGCTGGGCAAATATTTTAAGCCAATACCAGAAGTCTCGGTTACAGGCAGCCCGACACCTTTCTCGGCTGATTTGGGCAGGGTGTCAGAGGGTGATTTACAGGGACACGCCGAGAGGCAGCCCAATTTCTGCCTGTCATCCCGGGGAAGGCCGGGCAGCTGCCTGGTTAGCATGCCGGCAGCGCCGCGAGCCCGGCGCCGGATGCGGCTCCGCACAGCCCTCGCCGAGGCGAGCCCTTCTGCCTCCGCCAAAGGGCCATCGAAAACATAGCGAGAATATTTCGATCTTGTTGGCCCTGAAGTATCTACCCTGCTACCAAAAAAAAAAAAAAAAAGTCTTCCTTTCCCTGCATATTACTCCAGAAGGCATTAAAAAAAAAAAAGCTTTACATGTAGCCGAGATAAAAAACATAGGTTAAAATTTCTTTAAGAAATGCCCAGGGGCTTTTCCACAGACGATCAGATGCACAGTCTCACAACGCTCCCTGAAGTATCTGACGCCTGGAGCCCATATTTTCTTCTCGTTTCCTTTTTTATTCCAGTAAGCCTCAATCCATCATCCCCCCTCCTCATCCTCAGAGCCTGCATCTTCAAACCAGTGACCCTACACGGGAAAAATTACCTTCAGTCCAAATATCCTTGCTTCCCACTGACAAGATGCTCACCCGTACAGCTACCCTGTAAAACCACAGGGTCCCCTCTCTCCCCGGCAGGCTTCACGGTCCCCGGTAAGATTACGCTTCGATTCATCCCCTTCGCGTCGCGCCAGGCTGAGAAAGCGGGTTTCCGAGCAGAGGATGAAATAACGCTTAAAGGACCTTAATGCCGAGCGAGCCACGCCAGCCCGGGCTCCCTCTCCCCGCCCGGGCTCCCGGCTCCAGCCGGAGGAACCGGCGGCTCTGCCGGCTCACCGGGCGCTTGCAGACCCCCGGCTGCCTACACAGGCTGGGGATGGGCTTGCAAATAATCTGCCAGGCTTCGTGTTATATCACCATCCGCCAGCTTGCCAGCAGTGGGCAGGGTACTTCGGTTTGACTGGGATTAGGGGGAGGGGAGGATTTTGTTTTTATTATTATTATTATTATTTTATTTTTTAAAAAAAAAAGGAAAAGGATTCTCACGCACAGGTTCAGTGCATCCTCCTTCCTCCACCGTTGCTTTTAAAACTCTAGCAATCCCCAAGACATGCTCAGATCATCACCTACCTTCCATCATGGTGGCAGAATTGCATTCCTCAATTTCCAAGGAGCCTGAAAAAATACAGGAGAATACGATCCCAGTTACCAGATGCTTAACGTAAGCCCTTCAATCCAACGCCTCCGATCCCCGGCTCGCTTAGCTGCCAGAATAACCAGGAGGGAACCAAAAAAAAAAAAAAAAAAGGAAAAAAAAAAAAAAAGGGGGAAAGGTGCGGAGGCTAACGGCAGGCCATGGATGCTGCTGTGCCTGTATCACCTCCAGGATCACCGGAGGATGCTGAGAGAAAGGGAGGACGAGCCGGGCTGGGCTCCGGCGCTGCCGGCAGCGCAGCGGGTCCCTCCCGCCCCGCACCTCTCACATGCGCGCTCGCTCCCGACACAGCCACCCCCTTGGGAACACACCAACCTATTTCCCATTCCCCCCCCCCCCCCCCCCCACTTTCACCAAAAGCATAACCCCTCTCCGTACCTCGTGACGCACTTCCCCTCCCTCTAATCCTATTGCAGCGGCTGGGGGAGCCAGATTAATTACCAGGCGCTGTCAGATTAGACCGGCTAGGAAGAAGGGGGGGGGGGGAGAAAAAAAAAATAAACCCAGCCTGGATAAGGCAGCGGAGCCGGCTGCGATAGCACCGGGCGCGAGCTTCGGCGCGCTCGGCGAGCAGAAGGGCCGCGAGCTCGGGTGCGCATCCGCGGGCGCCGGGCCCTCCTCGCCTCTCCCGCAGCCATTCAAGAGAGAAATCCATCGGGCTGACGTCACATCGCCAGCAATTAGCCCCGAAAGGATGATGCGGGAGAAATTTCTCCCCGGCTGCCTTCCGAGAGCGCCTGGGAATTAATTTCGCGCGAAGAGCGGCCAAAGCATCGCCGGAGCGGGGAACAAAAGAGGCTGGGGAGGGAGCGGGGGGTGGCTGCAAGAGCTGACCCCCAGCCTCTGCCCGGGGACCCCCCCCATCTCCCATCACCTCGGCCAGCAGCAGCCGGTGCCGCCGCTGCCCCGGGAGAGGCCACGAGCCCGTCCCACCAAACTGCCTCGTCCCCCCCCGTTTCTCCCTGCCGCAGCCACGGCACCCGGCCCCCCGGCACAGACCCTCGCCCCGCCGGCCCCCCGAGGGGTCTGCGGCCCTCCCCGCCTTGGAAACCATTTCTCAGAGCTGCTACGAGGGCAGGGGGAGCGTGGCTGGAGGCCGCGGGCAATGCCGACGGGGGGCTACGCGGGACGCTCCTAGGGTTACTCCAGTAAACACGCGAGAGACAAAATTTCTGGTTCTGGCAAAACTGGCTTTAACCGGCTCCAAAAGTTCAGTTATATCATTTTTTTGCTGGCAGGAAAGATGCTTTCAAGCCATTTTAAAAGCGTCTTTTGCTTTAAAGACGCTTTAAACCCCCTCACGCTTGCACGGGGGCTAATTAGTCCCCACGCGCGGCTGCGAGAACGGGAGCCCCGTCCCTGGGGTGCTCCTGAGACAGCACCCACCGCCGCAAGGGACGGCGGGGACGGCCCCGGCCCGGGGCAGAGGACACCCAGGCCGGGGGCGCGCGTGGCTCCGTCCCCGAGGCCACCGCGGCAGCTCGGCGCCCAGCGAAGCCGGGGATTACGACCGTCGGCACCGACCCGCACGGGCGGAGGAGCTGCCCCCCCCCCGCTCCCCAAGGGGCGCGAGGGCAGCGCCCAGCACAGCCGGCCCCTTTCCGGGGCTTTTCAGCGTGACCTCGTATCTGTGATGGACACTGAACTTCTCCCTCTCGCCCTGCGTTGCCGTCTGCAGGACCCATCCATCCCGGTCAGCCACGCGCGTTTCTCAGGGCTTCACCCCGCTCACAAGCGGGGAGAGCAATACCTGCATCATTTCCCCCGTTAAAAAAAAAATTCCATTTTTTTCCCCCATTAAAAAAAAAAACCACAATCCATTTTTTCCCCCATTAAAAAAAATAAATCCTTTTTTCCCCCCCATTTAAAAAAAAAAAAAAAAATCAATTTTTCCCCATTAAAAAAAATCCACTTTTTTCCCCCATTAAAAAAAAAAAAATCCTTTTTTCCCCCCATTAAAAAAAAAAATCCTTTTTTTCCCCCCCATTAAAAAAAAAAAATCCTTTTTTTTCCCCCCATTAAAAAAATCCAAAAGCCCAGCACCTCCAAGGGTTCGGTTACGCCAGTGGGGCAGTGAGCTTCACCACCGCATCATCGGCTGCAGCATCGAGCGTCCCCAGCCCCAAAGCGTCCCCGGCCGCAGCCCTCGCCCATCCCGGCCGGCGAGAAGCGCCTGCCCACGCCCGGGCGGAGGGACGGGATTATTTAGCAGATGGTCTGGTTAATCCCCGCAAGGAGCTCCTGCGACCCGCCTCAGCCGCCCGCGCTTTCGGCGCGGGCAGCGGGCTCGCGGGGAAAGGCGCCCGGCCCCTCCGGGAAATCCGGTTTTAACCCCGGGGCAAGCGCGAGGTGCCGCACGTTGCTCCGCTGCCCGCCTCGAGCGGCCCCAAGCCCTCCCAAGGCACCGGGCTGGCACGCGTGGCAGGACACCCCGGCGACGGGCGCGCACCTGCGGTCTCCAAATCCCTTCCGCACGCGGCAAAATAACGCTTATCTTCCGCAACGCTCGCAGCTGGTGCGCGGCACGGCGCTGCCGCGGGCATCCCGCGTCCCAGCGGCTCCGCTTCCAGCCGGCGCGGACGCGGCAGCCCGCCTCCCGCGACGCTCCCCGGCGGGGCTTACGTTCCTCGAACCAGCCAGAAGAGCCGTCGCTTCCCCTGCAAACCCCCCTCCCAAGCCGGGCGACGGGTAAATCGTTTCTCTTCACCAAATCCCCCCGTTTTGGTGCCGAGTTACGGCAGCCTCGACGCTGCACCGGCACACGCTGCGTTAGCACGGGCGGGAAACTCTTGGGCTGTTGCTAACTCCAGCTTTGGTCGGCTCTGCGGGATGTCTCGACCTTACGGAATCATTCTTGTTAAGTGGAAAACCCAAAAATCATCTTTCTGAGGGCAAAATTAAGCCCGCATTAATGACACCAGGAACCGGCTCCCCGCACGGGCTCTTCCCGAAGCCAGGAGGCACGGGGAGGGCCGGGTCCTCGCCGGAGCGCACCCGTCTCCCCGGGGAGGGCAGCGTGCCGGCAAGCCCCTCTCACCTCAAGGTAAAATTGGTATTTACGGATTTCCAAACGATTTCCAGCCACGCTAGCTGCCACAGGGGCATTTGTCAGCAAAAGCGCTGGAAAGCTCAGGTGACTCCTGAAGGACCCGCGTGAGGAGGCTGCGAGTAAACATCAACAGACGAAGTCAACGGCCTTAAAAAAAAAAAAAGGCAGAAAATGAGTCACCGGCGTGCATTACTCACATCCGAGCAGAGTCATGCTGTAGGGACATGTGACGGGCGCCGCGGGAGCGCAGGAGCCCGGCTCGTCCCCGGCCGGCCGGGGACACGGCGGCCCTGGGGCGGGCGAGGAGCGCGGGGCGGACGGGGATTTGCTAAATAAAGCTGCGATCCACCAGCCTCATCCCTGCGCAGGGTCTGGCCCTGGCAAATCCCCCAGCATTAACAGCAGCAGCGGGCGGCCGGTGGAGCGTTTACATCTCCGCGGACGTGGCTCCGCAACCCTTGTGCTAAACCATAATTAAACCTTGACCAAAAATAAGCTCATCCCTTTATGTGTTCCAGGTGGAAACACAGCGGACGAGGCCAGACCCCCGGCAGCCACGACCGGTATCATTACCGATAGCTGCCGTGACCGACGTCATTACCGATAGCTCCCACCACCACGCCGCGCTGGGCGTTTCTCCTCCGTTACCCGCAAAACAGACTTTCCAACAAAGTTCAGCCATTTGCCTCTTCCCCTATAAAATTCGTTTCTTCCACGTAGGGCGCTGGAGGTCGGCGCGCGTTCGCCGGAGGTTATAAATCCCGGGACGCAGGAGTCTCACTGCGAGCGTGCTTTGCTGTAGGACGGCTAAAGGCAAACCCAAACCCTTGCGCAGGCTGCCATGTGGGCTCTGATGAAGTGACGTATTTACGAGATTCCTTGCTCAAAAGGCTTCTCCCTGCCGGGGAAGGAGGCTGGGAGATGCGGGGCCCCTCCAGCAGCATCTCGCCCCCGTCTCCAGGAGGGCCCGCAGGCAGACCAGCCCACCGGCCCGGTCCCGGGCACCGAACGCCCTCGCGCGACCTTCTTGGAACCGCCGCTGCCCGCGAAGCCGAATCGAGAAAGGCCGCGCCCCGAGGCGCCGCTGAACTCGACCGCCCGGCACCGCGTTCCGCAGGCTCGAGGAGCTCAGGGGACCGAGCCCCGCCAGCCGCCAGGCCCCATCTCGTCCCTTCCCCTTGCCACCGCCCCGGGCGGGAGCACCGGGGACCGCGGGCTGCCCCGGCCTGGCCGGCGCCGGACGGAGGAGAGGAGCAGCGCCCGCCCGCACCCCCGCACCCCCCGGGCACGGGGCCCTGGCAGGACGCAGCTGCTCCTCGCTCCACAATAAAGCCCGTTACCTTCTGCTCTATTAGTTTTTTTGCTCTATTCATCCCGGGTTTTCCCACGCACAAAGAGCCGCCGGGCCCTTTCCATCTCAGCGAGCTGCTCCGAGGCGAGACGCGGCAGCGAGCCCTCGCCCGCGGTGCCGTAGCCCTCCGGGGACGCGTGCGAGCCGACGGCTCGACGGCGGCGCGGGGGAAAGCCTGCTTAGGGTGCGTTTAAGGAGAGACTCGATGCCCTCGGCTCTCCTCCGGATAGAGAGGACAGCGAAGCTTTGGCACGGAGGAGGCTCACGGGAACACAAGAGGAGCACGGCACAGGCGCACGCTGCGCCCCGGCCCCCCTGCAGCCTTGCCAGCCCCCCCCGAGCACCCAGCCCAGGCCGAGAACCGGCACAGCGGCACCCCGCAGGACCCCAAGCCACCCTCGGTGCGAGCGAGCCCCTAATCACCGCCGCGGCACGAGTCACAACAGCGCTGGAAACGGGCAGCGGCTCCCCTGAAACCAAACGCGGCGTCTCGTGGGGCCGACTGCCGCCATCACCAGGCACGAGCGGGACGCGGGGCACGCAGGGCGGCAGGCACCCGCGTGCCGGAGCCGGCAGACCCGCTCGCTGCCCCCCAAAACTCACATTTTGCCGAGCGAGGCCCCTCCGCCGAGCGGCGGCCGAGTGCCCCCGCGGCAGGGAGGTGTCGGCGGAGCGGAGGCACAACGTGCACGCTCACGGAGCGATTTAACGCTGCCGGAGCCAACTCTGCCTTATTTAATAGCTATCATGTAAGCAGAGGTAATTAGGCTACGCCCTGGGGCGTCAAGGCACGATGGGAGCCCCACGCACGCCCTGCGAGCCGCTCCTGCCAGCGCGGCCGGGATTCCTGCTCCGTATCGCTGCAAATCACGCTGCCAAGAGGCTCCGCGTTCGAAAAACACCCATTTACCAGCACCGCTGGTGGAGCGGCGACCGAAACCCACCTCCACCCAGCCGGCGAGGACACCTCGGCATGCACCGCACCAAAACCCACCTTCCTCCGCTCCCTCCTCCTCTTCCTCTCAGCAACCTCCCCTGCACCAGGAGCTCCTCCCAGCCCCCACCCACAGCCCTATTAATCAGGGGCTGAGCAGGCTAATCACCTGCCCCAGCACCCAGCGCCCCAGCACCCCACCCTGACGGGGACGAGGCGCAGCTGAGAGCCGCCCCGGGACGCCCCGGCCCCGTCCTCCCGCACGAAACCTCTGAGCCAAACCCAGCCCTGCAGCCCCCACGCACCCAGGTGCCGCCCGTCCTGGGCCCCGGAGGGATAAACCGCCCAACGCTTCCCCAGAGAGATGGCAGAGGGGCTATGGTTAATTGCCCCTTTTTTTTTTTTTTAATAGAAAGAAGGCTTTCAGGAACGCCGACAAAGTCCTTCTGCGCAGCACGGGCATGGGGGCTTGCAGCCAGCAGCCCCGCTTCACACCACGCGCCTGGTCCTCAGTCTTATTAAGCCCGGTTTGGATTTGATCACTGAGAGCGTCGGTCCCGAGCGCGCTCTCGGGGTGGGAACTGGGCTCCCCAGGTGCCCCCAGCCCGGGCGAGCCCCCCTCTCCGGGAAGCCTGGGCAGGATCTGGCCCCTGGGCGCACGCGTGCAGGGCAGCCCCAAAAATACCATTGCACCCAATTCTGCCCGAAGAGACATCGGTGTCGATTGAAATGCTGCACCCCGAGGGTGGAAAGGGAGGCTCGGCAGCGTTTGGGGGTGCGTGTACGTGTGGGGGGGTGTGAAGCAGGCGTCAGCTTTCAAAAGTAAAAGAAACTCTGTAGGAACAGCGTCGGCGGTGGGTATTTCAAAGAAACGTCACGCGTTCGGACACCGTTCCCTCGTTAGAGGTTAGCACAAATAAAAGCAGGCTCTGAGCTCCTGCGCTCTTCCCCCCTTCCCCGTAGCTGAAGCATTAGCTGAATTAGAGTAGCGATTAGCCAGGGGAAAAAAATATCAAAGAACAAGACCGGGATTACCTACGCTCCGCAGCGAAACAAAATAAAGCGAGCCAAAGACGCGCTCGCCGCCCAGCACCTGGTTTCTGCTCGGCACCGGCGTGGGGGGCTTCTCCCGGCGGGGCCGGGGGAGCGGGGGAGCGCAGCCCGGGGTGCCCCGCGTGCCCCGCGTGCTGCCCGCGCTGCGGGACGCAGCCGCGCTGGGGGACGTAGCCGCGCTGGGGGACTTTGCCGCGCTGCCACGCTCTGCCGTGGGAAGCCCCAGTGGAAGATAAACGGGGAATTTTTGCACTGGTCCAAATCCGACAATATTGCCAACGTGTTTTTTTCCCCTCTAGGCGTGATGGCTTATTAACTTTAAATAGTTTAAAAAACCCAACCGCCCTCACCGTGCGGGAGCGAACTCGCGCTCCCCGGGAGCAGCTGGCCTCCGCTGCATCCTCACGGGAGCCGAACCGGCACAACCCACACGGGTCCGGCACGACCCGGTGCAGGCGGGAGCCCCGCGTGCTGCTCGGGTGGGTGCAGCTCGGCCGGCGGTGCGCCGGCTTGGGCACCCTCGGGGAGCACGTCCCGCTCCCCTCGCCGCAGCCGGGGACCACCCAGTCACCCTGCTGCTTTCTGACAGTTGCCCACCTTGCACTGATTTTTTTTTTTTCCTTTTTTTGGGGGGGAAGGGGGAAGGTTTAAACCCAAATAGCTCAGCTGAGAATGAGGTCATGGAAAAAAAAAACAACGTTATTTTAACGCTGAAAATATTCTTACCGTCGTTCTGCTGCGCAACCCTCCCACCTCTGCTCCCGGGGTGTGCTCCCCGGCCCTAAGAGCTTTGGGGCTGCTGCGAATATTTGCCTGCATTTTGCTGCGGACAGGGTGGTTGCTCGTGCGCCGGGTGCTGCTGCGGGTGATCGCCCCGGCTGCTGCCAGGCACGACACCCACCCTGCCCGAGAGCCCGGCACGGGGTCTGCGGGGGCACGGGGAGCCCCGAGGCAGAGGGTGCTGCTAATGAAGACCCGTGGTGCCCCGGGCAGGCAGGAGGGAAAGCGTTTGCCCCCGCTGGTTGCCAAAGCCCCGAGAAGATGCTCTCCAGCCCCCTGCAACGGGCACGGTCCTTCCTCGGTGTCTCCTTCGCCCTCCGAGGGTGTTTGCAGACCCCTGCTGCAGGCTGGGGGGGGCACGCTTCGTGGAGAGACGATGGCCAGCCTAGCTCAAGGCAAACGGAAGTCAAAGGCTCGGCCTTCTTGCTGCTGCCACGCGTAACCTCAAGCCTCGTGACTCCCCACCTTTGATGTGGTGGCAACGTCACGTTCGGGCGAGCACCCCTAAATGCCTTTCATGCGATTGCATCCTCCGGCCGCCAGCAACGTGGCCCGCGTTGCCAGGGAAGAAACCTTTATCCCTCCCTCGTGAAAAAAATGATTTTTCTGCACGACCCGTATAGTCAGACTCTATAGAAAGCGTGTGGGAGCCGAAGGGGGGGTGCGTTCGATGGGAGGAACAGAAGGCGGGAGGCACGGGAGCCGGGCCGTGGCTGGGTACTGGCTCAGACAGGCGGGTTTGGGTCCCGCCAGCCGCGCTCGCACATCAGCGCGGCGGACGCGAAACCGTGAGCAGCTGCGGAGCAAGAGGGAGCGACGCCGGAGCGCGGCGGAGAGGGGAGAGGGCAGGGGTTCGTGCCGGGAAGCATCTGTGCAGGCTGGCAGAGAAGGCAGAGAGATCCCCGCAGGTGGGCACCCCACAGCGGGCCTGGGGTCACCCTGCGGGGTTCCGGTTCCCCAGGGATCCAGCTGTGCCGGGCTCCAGCTGTGCCCAGCTCCAGATGTGCGGGGGGGGCAGCCGCGCACCCCTCCAGCCCTGCAGGGTCCCAGCTGTGCACCGCTCCAGCTGTGCACGGCTCTGGCTACGTGGGACGGCAGCCGGGCGTGTCTCCAGCTGTTTGGGGCCCAGGGGTGTCCAGCTGTGCAGAGCTCCGGCTGCGCCAGACCCTGCCTGTGCGGGTCCCTGCAGTGTCCCTGCAGCGCGTCCCCAGCCCCGTCCCCCCAGCCGTGTGCCTGCAGCGAATGTCCCCACTGGGCACAGCCCGGCTGTGCAGCGTCCTGCGGCCTGGCTGCGCTGTGCAGAGGGCCGGGGCCTCGGCAGAGGGGGCTGTGCAGCTGTGCAGGCAGGGTGGGGCTGTGCAGGCAGCAGTGTGCGGGCAGGATGGAGCTGTGCAGCTGTGCAGGCAGGGTGGGGCTGTGCAGGCAGCAGTGTGCAGGCAGCCGTGTGCAGGCAGGATGGAGTGTGCAGGCAGGATGGGGCTGTGCAGCTGTGCAGGCAGGGTGGGGCTGTGCAGGCAGCCATGTGCAGGCAGGACGGAGCTGTGCAGGCAGCAGTGTGCAGGCAGGATGGAGCTGTGCAGCTGTGCAGGCAGGATGGAGCTGTGCAGGCAGCAGTGTGCAGGCAGGATGGGGCTGTGCAGGCAGCCCTGTGCAGGCAGGACGGAGCTGTGCAGGCAGCCGTGTGCAGGCAGGATGGGGCTGTGCAGCTGTGCAGGCAGGATGGAGCTGTGCAGGCAGCAGTGTGCAGGCAGGATGGGGCTGTGCAGGCAGCCCTGTGCAGGCAGGACGGAGCTGTGCAGGCAGCAGTGTGCGGGCAGGATGGAGCTGTGCAGCTGTGCAGGCAGGATGGGGCTGTGCAGGCAGCAGTGTGCGGGCAGGATGGGGCTGTGCAGCTGTGCAGGCAGGGTGGGGCTGTGCAGGCAGCAGTGTGCAGGCAGGATGGGGCTGTGCAGGCAGCAGTGTGCAGGCAGCAGTGTGCAGGCAGGATGGGGCTGTGCAGGCAGCAGTGTGCAGGCAGGATGGGGCTGTGCAGCTGTGCAGGCAGGGTGGGGCTGTGCAGGCAGCAGTGTGCAGGCAGGATGGGGCTGTGCAGCTGTGCAGGCAGGATGGAGCTGTGCAGGCAGCAGTGTGCAGGCAGGATGGGGCTGTGCAGGCAGCCCTGTGCAGGCAGGACGGAGCTGTGCAGGCAGCAGTGTGCGGGCAGGATGGAGCTGTGCAGCTGTGCAGGCAGGATGGGGCTGTGCAGGCAGCAGTGTGCAGGCAGGGTGGGGCTGTGCAGGCAGCCGTGTGCAGGCAGGATGGAGCTGTGCAGGCAGCAGTGTGCAGGCAGCAGTGTGCGGGCAGGATGGGGCTGTGCAGCTGTGCAGGCAGGATGGGCTGTGCAGGCAGCAGTGTGCAGGCAGCAGTGTGCGGGCAGGATGGGGCTGTGCAGCTGTGCAGGCAGGATGGGCTGTGCAGGCAGCAGTGTGCAGGCAGGACGGAGCTGTGCAGCTGTGCAGGCAGGATGGAGCTGTGCAGGCAGCAGTGTGCAGGCAGCAGTGTGCGGGCAGGATGGGGCTGTGCAGCTGTGCAGGCAGGATGGGGCTGTGCAGGCAGCAGTGTGCAGGCAGGACGGAGCTGTGCAGCTGTGCAGGCAGGATGGAGCTGTGCAGGCAGCAGTGTGCAGGCAGCAGTGTGCGGGCAGGCTGGGGCTGTGCAGGCAGCAGTGTGCAGGCAGGGTGGGGCTGTGCAGGCAGGATGGGGCTGGCAGCAGGCGCTGCAGCGGGCCGAGCCCCGTCCCGTGGGGACCTGGGCTCCCGGGGGACAGCAGCCTGGCCCTGCCGTTGTCACAGCCTGACACCCGTGGCGGTGACCCTCCCAGGCCAGCCCGCCGCACCCAAACGCCGCACGGCGCAGCCGGAACCGCCGCGTGCTGTGGCCCAGGCTGTGCCGTGCTGCACCCCAACCCGCAGCGGGGTGCACCCCGAAGTCCGGCGTGACGCCCGGCCGGAGCAGGGCCACCGGCAGGGCCCGTCCCAGGGCAGCGAGGCGGGAGGGTGGCAAAGGCAAAGGAAGAGATAAACCAGAACTCTTTCACGCCACCAAAATCCTCTGCTTGGCCCCATCCGAAGCCGCTTCAAACACCAGCGCCGGGGTGCGGGGGGCCCAGGGGAGGGGACCCCGCATGCGACCCACGGCAGAACCCGCTGCCAGCAACGACCCCCTCCTGCAGGGAAATGTCTTCTGCAATATATAGATATATTTTTAATTGCAGCAATTAATTTTCTCCCTGCAACGAGAAGCTTGCCGTGGGGATGAGGATGTCCCCAGGCTGGTCCCGCTGTCCCCTGGGGGTCAGCCCTTCACCGGCACCCCTGCAGCCCCCCAAAACGGTGCCGGACTGCAGCCGGCCCAGCTGCCGTGAGCAAAGGCAGCGTTTGGCCCCTCGTGCGTAACCGCGCCGCCAGCACGAGCTGCACCCGGGTCCCAGCGGATCCAGCACAAGCTGCACCCGGATCCGAGCGCTCCCACCAGTAAGTCGCCGGGGGGTAACCCCACATCACGAAGGGGTGTCCCAGAAGAGCCCGGTAAGGGGGCTGCAGAGCCCCTCCTGCCCCCGCAACAGGGGTGCAGCCCACAGCCCCGTGCGGGCCAGAGCTTTGCTGTCCCCAACCTCCCGCAGCGCTGCAATGACAGAAGCGGTGATGGCATCTGACCAGGACGGCCGAAATACCCCCCAACAGAGCAGAAATAGTGCAGCGAGAGCCCGGCTGGGACGCTCTCAGGGACGGGAGCCCTCAGGCATGGGGAGTCCTCGGGGATGGGGAGTCCTCGGGCATGGGGAGCTCTTGGGCAGGGAGACCCTGGGGACGGGGAGCCCTTGGGGACGGGCTCCTTGTGTCACCCCAAAAGGGACATTTGGGAGAGCTAAAACACCTCCGTGCATCTTAAATCGCATCAGCTGGGCCACAACCTGCCCTGGTCCTTCCCGGCCGGCCCTGGGAGGATCCCAGCCGGCGTCCCCGCTGCCAGACCGGGAGACCCACCTCCCCTTTGCACGGAGGCTCCCGGTGCCGCGAGCCCGCGGGCTCCGTTCCAGCACCGCAGACTCGATAAAATCTGTCCTTTGTGCGCCAGCCCCCAGCTCCTTCCTGTTTTTGACTACGAAACTGTCAGCGCTTCAGATTTTCATTTCTTTTTTTGTCATCTGTAGGACTTTTAGGTGAACTCTAAGCCAGTGGCACCTCAATCTCCTTGGCTAGCAAACCGCTTCCAGCACTTTGCAAATCCTTACGGTTGGATTATAACCTGGGAAATGCTCCATCCCGCTGGCTGGCACACGGAGGGACACAGTGCTGTGGACGACGGTGTGCTCAGGGACATGGGGCATCCCCCACGCGAACGTGATGGACACGAAGCAAAGCTTGGTGGGGCCAAAACACGAGCAGAAGCATTTGGCTTCCAGGCACCGAGCACCCGTTGCGTAAAAGCACTTTTCTAAAGGTGTTTTTGCTACTTATGCAAACCAGAGGTGATCGCTGTGGCTTCAGCCATCCTGATGTTTGGCATCTGGTGGCCCCAGCGCAGGGACCCGCATCCCTGTCCCCAGCCAGGCCCGCAGTGAGGGGCACGGGACGTCCCCAGACACCGGCCCGATGGCTCGGCACAAAGCTGCCGCTGCGTGTCGTTATTCAGATGAGAAATCCGCATTCTTGAAACATTTCCTCGGAAGAAACCTAAGATTTCTTCAACACTTTTCACCGGTGGAGAACACCGCGAGCGGCCCAGGCCGTGGCAGGGACCAGCACCGGCTTGCAGCCACCGGTGAGCATCGCTGCGGCGGATGGCAGGTGGGAACGCCCGCGCTCGTCCCTAACTCCTACGGACCGGGGGAAAAAAAGAACATGGAAAACCGGCCCCACACCCAGGAGAGCAGGCACAGCGTCCGTGCGCCATGGGAAAAAGCAACAGAGCCGGTTTATTATTTTATTTCTTTGCATCATGGTTTCTATTAACAATGCCGACCTCCGGGTCAGAAGTTTCCTGGCAGCGGCAGGGGCTTCGCAGGACCCTTGTCCCTGCGCTGCCGGGAAGCGCCAGCTCTGCTCCCGGCACAGAGCGAAGAGTGTCTCATCCCCAGGATTGACACCAGCGGGCGGTTTTACGGCTGGTGGAAATCCCCCCTGAAAACCCAGCTCTGTGGCCTCAGCGGGAAACTATGTCCTCGAGGACGGCTGCCACTCTGCCACTGCTGCAGTAGGGGCCGTTGGTAACATCCATCGCTGACGCCGGCAGCAAGGAGGGGACGGCGTGTGCTCCCCCTCGTCCTGCAGCCCCAGGGCTGGAGGTCCTGAGCCTCTCCAGCTGCGCTGGGGTCCTGCACCGTCAACCCCCCCCACACCCCAGCCCCTCCGGGACCCAGCACCAGTGAGCGTCGCACCCCCCCGTTGCCCACCTGGCCTGCACAGCCCAGTTGCGTACCCTGGTTGCACGCCGCAGTTGCACGCCGCGGTTGCACGCCACGGTTGCACAGCTGGTTGCACGCCCGGCTTGCACACCCGGTTGCACGCCCCGGTTGCAGACCTGGGAGCCACCCCCTCTCCGGAAGGGCACGCTTTCTGCACCCTGTTTTCCTGTAGGTTTTGCTTTTCATCCTGCTTTCCCCCAATATCTGAGCAGCGGCGATCCCCAGCCCCTCTGGGCACGGCCGGGACCTGCTGCGGGGTCGCTGGAGGCAGCCGGCCGCACCCGCGGGGGGACCAGCGGGGAGGGGGAGCAGGCACCCATCAGCACCGTCCGTCCGGGCCGCTAACGAGCGAGGAGGAAGCACCGCATCGCTGCCTCCACGCGGATGTGCTTCCGATGCTGAAGGAAACCATGCAAACCCCACGGGGTGCTCGGGGCCAGCGGGAGTTTTGGACGGGAGGACGGTAAAGCAGAGCCGAGACGTGTTCCTCGTCCCCCGAGGAAAAGAGGAAAACTGAGCCAGCAAGCCACCTCGCACCTGAAGTGGGAATTCCCACCCCAAAAATGGAACGAAAACAGAAGGGATTCGGGTTAGTTTTGCAACGTAGCTGCCATCGGAGCGTCTTCTCTGCCGCTGCTGAGAAGGAGAAGTGAAAGGAGGCTGTTATTTCAGCGCCAGAGCAACACCACCGTGTTTGCATGTACGCACGATGAAGCCGCTGCCTGGCAGAACGAGGTCATTGGAAGAGAAAGACAGAAAGCAAGCGAAGGCTGGCGGAGGGGAGGGGAGCGTGGGCGGAGGGGAGGGGGCCAGGGCAGAGCACCCCGTGCCCGCGTTGGCCCTGCACCTGCGCGTCGGCTGGCTGCGGGCTGGAGGTTCACCTGCAACTTCAGCTCTTTGCTGTCCGTCCCAGTTAGCCGCTTTCTCCACCCAGAACTGCAAACGTTTTTCCAGCCCGATAACCCGTTTCCCATCTCTGCACGTCCCCAGGAGCCGTGGGCGCAGCGCCGGGCACAGACGGCCGCAGCCAGGGCGCGTGTAAAAGATGCCTAGGGGTAAATTCACTGGAAAAAGAGAACTCGGTATCAGCACCGCCGGGAAGTTTTCACCAGTGGTTAAAACCCTGGCAAGGCGCTGGGACAAGCGCCCTGATGGGCGCTGCGGCCAGCGGGCACGGGGATGTCCCCGCTCCCAGGGAGGCAGGCGCGAGCACACCCAGTGTCAATGCCAGCTGCCAAGGCCAGGGCCAGCTGAGGCTGAAGCCGCCTTCCACCCGCACGGGAGGTGTTTGCGTGACGGTGGGCCGGTAACCACCGCTCCCGTGAAGTGCCGGGTGGGACGGCAGGCGCGGGACGGGGGATCTGCGCTTTCGCCTGGCTTCGTTTCAGAGCCGGCGAGTCTGGGGAAAGCCTGCGGAGACCCAGGCGGTGCTACAGCAGGGTCTCCTCCAGGCTCCACCAGCTCCCCCGGCATCACCTGCAGCGAGGGTGGCCCGGGGGGAGTCCCCGGTGGCGCAGGGTCCCCGCCGTCCCCTCGCCCCCCCCCCGCCTGCCGGCAGGATGTTTTTTTACTGGAAAGTCAGTTGGTTTGGGTCAGGCCGGGACATGAAAGCATCCCCGCAAGCCGGCCCTGGTGCCGCCCCGCGCCGGGCAAAGGCTGCGCTGCCGGCCACGGCCATCGCCTTCCTGTCTGCACCGCCTTCCTGTCGCCGCTGCCACCGGCCCCGGCCCCGCTCCGCCGCCGGCTGCCGCTCAGGAAGGCGAAGGTCTCGCAGCCGGCACGATGGAGAGGGCGGCCATGCCCTCTGGCCGCAGAAACCCTTTTCTTCCCATTCGCAAGACAAGGGCTCCGCATGTCCGCTGGGTTTCGGCCACGGGAGGGTTCGGTTTTACCGTAGCCCCGGTGCCAGCCGGGTGCCAGCCGAGCGCAGCGAGCGCAGCTGCCTTCGCCCGCGGTCGAGATACTGCCCACGCCGACCTGTTAAAAAAAGCAGCACGAAGAGCCGCAGGCAGGGTCATGCTTTCATTTATTCACTTCATATAAAAATCTCTTAAGAATGCATCTGAACACAATATATAATACTATAACATACATTGTGTGAAACTTTTGGAAACAATAAAATAACCACCTGGAACAATGCAGTGTTCAACAGACATACAAACCCATTGATCATGCACAACTGTGCTATTTTCATTAACTAGTTAGTCACAAGTTGGACCAAAAGCTTGAAACATATTTTACAAACTGAGATTGACGCCGCTCACGATGCCGGACAAGCTTTGTCAGAAGAAGTTTCACAGCACAATTATTACATCAGTTCACATTTTTGTCATAGAAATTCACATTGGGTTGTTCAGAAATCGGAACGTGACATTTAAAAGCCGGCCCGTTCGCGGGGGTTTCTTTTTTCGGTTCCCCCCTCTAGGTTTTCAGCACTTCCAACCGCTCGCCCGCTGCCCTGGGGTCCGGTGTCCCCCCCAGCTCGCCGTGAAGACGAACCCCCCGCGGGCAGCTGCCACCCGAATGCCCTTCCTGGGTTGCGTCTGTCTCTTCAGCTATGTTCAGGTTCTTGTATTTTATGCAATACAAAAGGTTACAAGAAAAAAAGGCAACTCTTATTCCGAGTTTTCTACACAATTAACATCGCCGCCGACAGGCAATGTTAATCCATATAAATTAATAACTTACAAAACATTACAGTATATACATTACGTAATAAATACACTGTTATAAACAGTAATGGAGGTGTTAGAGCTCAAGGCAGTGCAGGAGGAGGACGGTGGACCTAAACCTAGGAAACGTGAACGATAGGCGAGAGAAACACAAATATCCGAGCGTGCAACTTCCACTGAGCCAAGGAGCTGCCGAGGGGGAACGCGCATCACACGCTGCCTTATCACGCTTACTTATATATGTACTGCGCTGTGCCATGGAACCAAACTACCCTCTATCCTGCGCACGACAAAAACAAAACCCCGTTGAGGAAAAAATACTGTTATTCCTAGCAAGTGAACAGCGATGGTGCACGATGGCATGAAGTGACTTTAAACGGGTCGCCTGGGGTATTAAGAAGACGATTAAAGGTGCAGTAATGCAAAACAGAGGGTTTCCCTTCTATTTAGTCCGTAAAAGTGATTAACTGCAATAAAGTGACAGGTATTGCCCATGAAAAAAGGAAGACTGCTTCTTGTAACAGGAAGAATCAAAAAAGTATCCGTCAATTTTGAAACACTTTGTGTCGCTTTTTATACTAAACTCCATGTATTTGATTAATAGACTCTTGAAAAGACATGAAAGTGTTTACAAAGAAGGCACACAGGTCTGCGGACAGGTGGTCAGGTGGACAGGTTTTATATGGAGAGTTATTAATCAGTAGTTTCTATCAGTCTAACTGGTATAAATTCCAAAACTAACAGTATAAAATCTCTCAGTTGTGTGTCATTTACTCTTCAGTCACGACCCAAGCCAGCTCCAGGACAACACGATGCTCTTAGCTGACAAGGCTTAAACCACAATGTAAATCACCTGTTAATTTCCTGAGCAATCATTCACTACACGATCTTTAACCCTGACTCCAATCTCAAGTAGCTGGGAAGATCTTTCAGCCAATGTTAGACACAGGCCTCAGACCCAGGCTGCAGGCTAGTCCGTGAGACTGCTTGCATGCTCATTAAGTGTTTAAAATCCACACACACAGGTACAGGACATTATGTGTCGACAGGAGACGTATCTTCTGTCACAATTTCTATGTTCGCCTCCCTCTGTGAATCCTCCTCCCCCGGGTCGGCCACGCAGAGTGTCTTTGTATTGCTGAAGTAGCCGATGCTCTCGCCGTCCTTCTCTGGTCCATCCGAATCCTCCTCCTCCAGCGTCAGTTCAAACTGGAACTTCTCCATCAGGCTCTGACAGTCCCTGCCCCGCTCCTCCAGTGGAGGAGACGGGCTCTGAGGTATCATGCTCTGGTACCAGTTCCTGTTGTCCTCCAGCGTGTCCAGGATGTCCTGGGCATCGGGCTGCACCAGGTCAGCCCACGTCTCCCAGAGCGGATGGACGATGTAGTCAATGAATCCCACCTGAGAAACACAGGAACGTGCACGCTTAGGGGAAGGGAATGGCTATGAGCAGATGGGTGTCTAAAAAGCTCAAATGCTGTTAATACATGATGTTTACGAGCAAAATACCCGCCTCGGAGCAAGCCCCCAAACCAACACAGTCTAATTGCAGACATAACCATCTGATACTCAAAGCTGCACCTACAACGTTGGACTAGGTTGACATCTTGGCCAAAAGCAAACCTTGGAGGGAAGTTTAACTAAAAGCATGAGCCACCTGGAAACTCAGCGACGGAGCTGCCAATCCCATCCCTGGCTGCATGCGTGATTTTAAATATCCCTGTAGATGTCCCTTCCTGACTTGCTGATCAACTCCTGCTGATCAACTCCTTGCTGATCAAAACTCCTGCTGATCAACTCCTTGCTGATCAACTCCTTGCTGATCAACTTCCTGATCAACTCCTGCCCTGCAGACGTCGGGGTAAAGCCATCGCTCTGGAGACAGAACATCCCACCGAGGGATGCCTCCTACCAGCTGTTAATGCACAGGGACGTTTCTAAAATGTCTTTACGACACTTTACGACATTTTAAGACTTAAAATGTCTAACGATCACTGCCTTTACCCTAAGCATTGAGAAAGTTTGCTGTCTCTCAGATAGGATTCCCTGGTGACTGCGAACAAGGCTGGTGCATTTATGGCAGCTCTGCCGTTACCCCGGGGTATCGATGTGGCTGGCGGCTGTGAAAACGCCAGTGCTCCCAGGGCGAGCAGCCGACCTAACGCCGAATGCCACTGCGTTTATGGACTGAAGTTTGACCTTTAGGTGTATTTTACTATGGTGTGTAGTTTGTACCTATTCTGAACTGTTTCACGGTTCTGCATCTTTAAACATTTCAGCATTTCTCCTCTCCTCTGCCAAAGCAGCCACCGTGTTTCTCTGCGGAGCCAGCCCTGGTAGAGATTTCCTTTCCTTTCAATTTGTTTTGGAAAGAGTGCCGAAAGCAGGTCAGCTCATCTCAAGAAATACTCCTCCCGCGCGAAGGCGGATAGACCGCTGTTGCCCGACTCCCATGGAATGACGTGCCAGCGGTGGAAAGAGTGAGGGTTGTGGCCGAGCCCGTCAGTCCTTCCGCCGGTTGGCGCGTAAGCTCTGAGCTAAATCATTTTTCAATTGTCTGACTAAGAGGACATACGTCCAGGATGGAGAAAACTGAATGGCCATAAAGAGGATTGAAATTCTTCCGTCTTGGCAGAATGTGTCACTTCTCTCCTCGCTCCGCTGGACAACATTTCTGTGCAGCAGGAAAATGGCTCTCAAAGGGGCCAGACTCAACGTGCAGATGTTTGCTTTGGAAATCACACATGCCTCCTTCAGACACAACAGGATGTCAATAGAACCGTTAACATTCAATTGTAACATACTGTTGAGGCAGCTTAAACAAAAAGGTGATGAAAATTTCCTGCAGCACATGTTCCGGAGCACTTTTAAAGTGAAAAAAAATTCTGTATGGTTAGCTAATGGCTTCGCCACCACCCAAAACGCTCAAGGGCTATACAGCATCAATGGCTAGAGATCGGTCACTTCGTAGCCAGGTCATTGTTTCTTTAAACAAACATCCCAAATCACAGAATAGCTGGCCAGATGGCCGAGCACTGATCTTAAAACATTTTGATGTCAAGATGTACCATCTACAGCTTTGAGATACTTGCATACTATTTTCCCGTCAGTTCCTTGTTTCACTCCAGAACAGACACGCCACCTCCCTTTCTCCTTTGCCACTAGTTGGGATTTCCATGGTAGCCATTTTGTGCAATTCCTGTTCTTTTTACATAGCAAAAATGCCATTTTGAAACCTCTGTGGAAGTGCATATGTGAAACAAAAAATTAATTGGAGCTCACATGCGGAGCACATGGGCATTTCCTGGCCAAGCCTGGCCAAAGGATTCATTTCTTGTTAGGTTAAGAAATAAGACAGATTTTTCCAACAAAATCACCATGCGGTTGAGTGAATAATTTTGAAACCACTTGGCTTAGCCCTAGAGGACATTTGGAAATAATTATCATCAATTTTGTTACTTATTCAAGCTGAAAAACCTCAATGATGACTTGCTCGAGTCATTTAAAAACAACAACCAAGACACCATTATATAAAGATTGGAATATGTTTAGGCAAACATAAATTACCGGCTTCGTTACAGACTAACCGGGTGAAATTTTACAGCCTGTGCTACGCGGGTCAGAACAAAATTTGACCTTGAAATCGTTTAATCTATGAATCAGAACTAGGGATGAGCCAGTTAAATCTCAAAAAACAAGACATATCCAGCTCCTTTTAAGGTTTGTATTGACATAAATAAATATTTCTTTGACTGCGCCCGGCACACGGCAGCTCCATCAGACCTCTAACTTAAACGGCCAGATCATGCACTACAAAACTGTTCTGCATGAGGCTGAATAACGACTGACATCCAGACTTTTCCAGTGTCCTGAAACGGATCTCAGCTGGGAGAAGCTCCTAACCCCGCAGTTCAATGGGGCTGACATTGCTATAAATGTCTAAGACGGGGTACGACATCAGTAGGTTTAGGAGGTGCTAATTAAGGAGGCTGGAGGGTGTGAAGACAGAAGAGACCTGGCAGAAGGGGAGATCAGAATTGCACTTTTCAGGCGTGGGGAACGAAAGGAAACGAACTCACTCTGGAAACTGGGACGCAAACAGGGCAAGATGAACGCGCATTTGGAAATGAGGAGACGCCAAGGGGTACGTAAAGGAGCCTGAACAGCCTCGCCAGTCTATACGGGCTTCAGGCACAGCTGGATGTCAGGGTCAATCAGAACCAACCCTCTGAATAGTTGGCTGTTTGCCTAATTGTGCTAGAGAAAGCAGATGAATTTTGTCTCCGCTTTAAAAATACAAGCTTAGGCAGTACAAAAATGCGGCTCGCAGCCAATTACCTGTGATTTTTCCACTGACGCTGTGTGTTTGTCGCACATTGGGCTGATTTCCATTCCTCTTTCTCGCTCTTTGTCTCCCTGCTGGAAGAACTCCTCCATGATCCTGTCCGTCCACTGCCGGTACAGCTCCAGAGACTTTGTGGGATTACTCAAGTCCGCACAATGTACCATATTTCGGAGAACCTGCAATTACATTAATCAGAAAACTCATAAAATGAAATGGAAAAAGAGGACGGTTTCAAGCTGTATCTGCTTGCTTAATTCAGAACATTTAACCACAAGACTCTTCGATTATGCAACAGCCTATAAAAATATTAACATCGTAACATCTCCGTATACGAGACTAGCTGCTACGGTCCGCTTCAAAAGTAAAACGTGCTGTATGTTTTTCAGACAACTCGATACTTACACAGGGTGCAGTTGTGGCAATGTTCATTACATCATATAGGTTTGTTTTTGAATGCAGGTGCTTTCCACCATTCAAAATCTATTTCCATGCTCTCAGATGGTTAAATGCTCCTACTTTATTAAATGAGTAATATCCCTTACACACACACAAAAAATGTGCCTGACTAACTGTGGCTGCAAGGATTTAGACAGCAACGGAGTGACCTGTTTTAACATCAGCAGTCTTAAATAAAAACGTAAGGAGAGTTTTCCCATCAGTCTGTTCTTAAGAAGCTGGCCGTCAAAGTGGAGGGAGGATCAGGACGTATCTTGTCCTACTAACTACGTAACCCCGTTCCAGTACTGCTTTGTCATTTCTGTAAATCAAGGATTAGACTATGTAGGGAACAGAGTGTACATCACTAATTTCAGCTCAGTGTGAGAGCTGCTTCAGGTATGGAGTTACAAATTAAATTCTTGCAATCTCGCGATGCTAGAGCAATCTTGCTATACTTTTTCAACAGGAGGAACACACAGGAGAAAGCAGCAAGGAAATTCAGGAGCCCTCAAAAGCCCAGCCTTATAGATTCACCTCCGAAGAATATGCATGTTTGCAGTTCCATGCTCTAAGTGTTAAAAACATAATCCCCTTTACCGAAAAGGTATGGGGCCACCTTGTACCTCTTTGTGGTGCAGACCAGAAGAAAATGGTTGCTGAAAATTTAGGTCAGTAGCTTCCATATATGGTCCATTTAAAAGCCACCGTAAAAACAGGAGCATGGTTCCTTCAATCCTGAACAAAATACACAAAATTGAGGAAACTCGGCTCTCGTACCTGTATTCTGTCTGTGTAGTTGTCCAGAAGGAGGACTCCTGAACTGGTCACTTTCTTAGTTTCCACCATAGTCTTCAGATCAGCTAACAGACTCATATGCTTGGACATATCTGTCGCCAATACCTTTACAGAAGTGAAAACACAATCTCAGTACGGGCAACCATACAAAGAAGCCAGTTTTTTGTTTAAGAAGAGGAGCAGGGTGCGCATAGTTCATACCATGTCGATCACCATCTTCCTGAGCGTCTGACGCTGTTTCTTGGTCAGGTTCTGGAAGATGTCACAGTGCTCCTCTTGAAGCAGTTTGAAACCCACAGCGAGATGGTGGTTCTCCAAGACAGATTCGTCATTGTACATCAGAGCTAGTTCGGAATCTAGCAAAGCAACATAAATATGTGACTCCAGCATGTGAAATGTGTGATTTCAAAGAGCAAACGTTTGTCCTGGGTACTGAAATGTTTATCTGTATGCAATAAATCGGGAAAAGTTTTCTTTTTTTGCTTCATGTGTGCCAAGAGCATGCAGTTTTCTCATCCGAGCACATATGTATATAATATAAACAGCCCTTTGCTCGGTTCTGATGAACAAAATAGTACTCAGTTGACTTAGTTACGGGCTTCAGAATCACTGACAACAGAAAGCATGAATGCTGCAAATGCACTTTCCAAAAAAGAACAATACTCATATTTTGGAATCAAGATACATGCTTAGCCTGTTGCAGAACACAATATAAACCACAATATTTAGCTTTATCGTTGTCAATAGCAATAGCATTATTTATCTTATATTAATGATAAAATTTGCACTCAGGACTGGAAGAATTATTATGCGTTAGCAAGTAGTAATATCCACAAGATTCAAGGGCACTTTGCAAATTGCACTACAATAGCTTCCTTTGTTAGGAATTTCATTCTAATTACTGCTTTATTTCAAAATATCTAACTAGTTTACTGCACAGTATTTTGAGAAAGCAATGCAGTCTGAAAGTCATAATTTGTGACCTCGCTGTAATGGAAAATGCATGTCCATTAGCTTCCAAGTTTGCAGATGAAATTATTATTGTATTTGAAACAAAACTCACTTGTATTAATAAGAAATTGATTTGAGACCCCGGGGTGATCCACATCATGAATTGCAGCTGCAAAAATTGCAGCAAGGATTTCCAAATCAGTGAAGACGGCCTAGGAAGGAAAAAAGGAATTTGTCAGAGAAGTCCTTATGTATTATCTCTTAACAGTTTGGGAGGCTGATTTAGAGAAACAAATTGTGCTTTTTAAATTAGTTTTCTGAGGACAAGACATTTACTTAGAAGAAAGGTCTACAAGCAGCATGTGCTCTTTAAGATGAAACCGAGATTCCAGGCAAAGCTGCTGCTGAAATTTCTTAATGGTGATTTCTCTGGCAGTAAATTGAGCCCTCAGAAGAGCACGCAGTCCACTGCTTTTTGCAAGTCTGAGTGCTGCTGGTGATTGACTCAGCTTAAGGTTTTTCTCCTATGTTCACATAGGCAATGTGGTGCTTTTAAGCACCTAATCCCACCTTTAGACACGACGACTGCCCAGCACAAAGCACTTAGTTCAAACTAGGTAACTCACATCCAGCGCAGGGGTAGAGAGCAGAACATGCGTGGACTGGGCAACATCAGCAGCATGGAGGCTGTTGTGGTAAGCTACGTCCGAATGGTAGTGGTCTTCTAGCGTCATCATGTACGTTACAAAAGTGTCTGATGAGATCTTGAATGTTTTTAGTAGATCTCGCTCCTGTATAATAAACGGTACAAGCATACATGCATGTATCAAATAAGGATGTCATACTGTAGAAGGCAACAAAACAGAAAGCAATTAGAAACCGAAATGGTGTTGTAAAAGAACAGCAAATTTGATCAGAAAATCACGAACCTGAAATATAGCGTACATAATGCAGGTGAGCGGCCTGTTGTGGGAATACCTTGCAACATTAAATATGTTGAGACCCCACTTATTCAGATCTTCCAGTTCCTTTAGAAAGGACAAAAAGAGAATGGTTACAATATTTTTCAAGACAATTCTGCATTTATCACTTGCACCACATCTTCTGCATTTTCCAAAAGTTCAGTCTTCATTATGGTAATTACATAAGTGCATGAACACGCGTACTGAATAAAGTACACGAACACAGAGTAACTGTGAAGGGCTGATGCCAAAGCACTTGTACAAGGTGAAGACATTTCTCTGTGTGGCAGGGGAATTATTTGTGATGTGTGTTTCCAGGCAGCAAGAAGAAATGCCCTGATAGGGACAAAGGCCCCATAGCCAGTCTGCTGGACATAGCGTTGTTATACGATCCTGTGTTTGATAATTGCTCTCCTCAGCCTTCATCACTTTTTAAAAATTATTTTAGTGATATTTTCAAGGAATTTATGAACATAGAATGTGCTGTTAGGGCCTGGCACCATTAATTCCAGCATTTGTAATGGCCATATCACTTCAGGGATACCGATTCCAGTTTTACAAGGGGGGGCAGTCCATCCAGCCCATCCACCCCCGGCTGCCAGATAATACCGATTCTCCCAGAACTGCAAGAATCTGTCATACCTTGGCCAGATGGTCTTCCTTTTCTGTTTTCACACCAAATCGTGAAATGCTGGTGTTATTTAAGCTTGAACTATGCATTAATTTTTTCACTCCACTGATCTGTGTCATGAGCTGCTGTTTTTTCTTCTTCTCTCTGTCTTTCTGAGTGGGAGAAGGAATCTCCACATCATTCTGCTTGTCTGTAACAAATAAAGGTGGAATGAGTCAACATCGTTTGCACTGTGAGCACCCATCACACCCCCCAAAATCAACCCTTAGCTTTGCTGATTAACTGGCTCTGCACACCAGTTCAAACCCATGTGTTTCTACTGGGAGCCTTCTCTAATTTTGGGACCAAACTGAACCAAAATCAAAGCCGAACAGCCACATAACCTCTGTTTGCCTTCTGCGAGACTGAACCTTCCCGCTCAGCCCTGCTGGGACATGAAGCACCAGGCTGCTTTTGTCGTAGCCATTTTCAAGCTGCATTGCTTGGGGACACAGCACGTGTCCAGGAGCTGGCTCTCCATGCCTGAAGGGCACCAGCTTCTGCTTATGGCTAGATCTCAATTAATTTTTATTGCCTATTTTCAGGAAAATAAAATATATATTCAAACAACACATTTTTCCTCAATAAAGTACATAAGCATATATTTTCACATTCACTCTGCTGATACTTATTAGGGCCAAACCTATCTCCAATACCCCCTGCTCTTAACACCAACCTAATAACAAATTGGTGTCACTGATTTATTAAAGGTTTGTCCTTTACAAATATGTATAGAATAATGCGCAGGCCATATTTCTATTGTCATGCTCAGAGATAGTAACAATATCAGTGCACGTTAAGTAAGCACCTAGTGGGGCACAAACTTGGCTGTGGAGATGTGTTTAATAAATACACCTATCCACATATGCTACTTACTGCCTTTACAACTGATTTATTTGCTGCATTAAAATGGAGATACAGTGGCTCATTACTTTCATACTAACCATTTTTTCATGAACTTTTAGAAAAGGCTACTATAATCGTGTTGCACCTTTGCGTCTCTGAGGACCTCTGGAGGGACCAGGCATCTAGGCATTAGTTACTTTTGCCTCGGCTTAATTAAAACCCTCTGAAATAAGAACTACCAGCGTGTCTGCAACACTGCAATTAAGAAGGAAGCCATTATTCACAGCAACAGTCAAGCTGACATCAATGGGTGTTTCCCTTGTGTGTTTCTGTTGAACAACAGAAGGACTTTCCTCTACATAATCTCCTTAGCAATGACTAACACTAAGGCAGCGTAAAATGGACATTCTTGAACAGAAATCTCTATAATTTGTTAAATCACGTCCCCACGGTGGTGGCAGCAGCAACACCCCTGGCCCCTTAGGAAAGGGCATGTGCTGAACAGCCATCGTGATCTTCCCCGTTTACGTGATGTGGCCAACGATAAAACCACTGTTTTTCATCTTTGTCCTTCATACGGATCTAAAGCTAGCGTCCTTGCTCTCACTGACCAAATGGTGACTGCAGGACTGGTCCCTCTGCAGAGGACATCACTTCTTGGTGCCTTCCTCAGCTCATTTAATAAAGTCAAGAGACTAAATGAAGTAACGTGATCTGGTTTTAATATCTGTAAGTTATCCCCATCTAACAAACACTGTTTGGAAATAAATGAATGGCCTATCCACATATTTCTTTTGTTTGTTTGTTTAACTTCCTCAGTTGTAGACTCCTGTTATTTTGTGTGTTCATTTCATTTTAAATCAAGTTTTAGGGGGGAAAAAGTAATTCATAAAAATGTAACAGCATGACTTCCTAAAAAAGCTTTAAGATCCTTTTAAAAGCTCTACTCATTTCTTTTTAATAGGAGCAATCAAGTTGCAATCTGGCCCAATCTGGAGAGCCTGCACCACTCAGCATTAACACGGCCCTAAGTGGTTGAGCGGCCCTCATACTGCCACAAAACGGCGAGGACGTCACCGTTACAGAATATGTGGGAAGCAGCAGAATAGGAATGAACGAGACCATTGTCAAGACCTGCAAAGGGAAATGCAGTTACCTGACCCAGCCTGAGTAGGGGGAATAATACAGCCCCATTAGCACCAGCAGCGGCTTCAGCTAATTAGCCCCTGCTGAGATACAGACTCCACTAACCTGAGTGTACGTGTGGTTTATTAGTTTTATATTAGGTCCACAGTATCAAGCCACACTGGGTATTTCTGCTGCAGCACATCCTGCTCCAGAGACATGTGCCTACTGGCAAGAGCTGATAAACAACAAACTCCCTGGAAATGCCATGGTGGTCATGCTCCCCGGCGCGCTGTGTACGCTCCAGGCTCTCCAGCTGAAGAAGTGGCCTGCTGGCTGGCAGCTAGGCACTCTTGCTTCTGTTCCCTGTATTAATTCATGTTCTGGATGTCATGATTAAGCTGAGCGATAAGACAGGGCCAATGGATTCCCACAAAGCAGCTACAGACTTACATGGATTATTAATGATGTGATGTGTCCTAAATGCACGCAGTAGTTCCAGTTGCAACTGGCTTTTGAAATCACTTTAAAATCCCTTAATGGAAATAATTGTTTGTCATACAGTGAATGCGTTCTGGGCCATCTGAACCGCAGGGCATGAGTCCCACATGAGCTCCGGCATCCCACATACACTCAGCATCTGAAGCTGTTGGACTCAGAGATATGTATATGAGGGTCCTGTGCTAAGCTTCGTTTTATATGCAAATGGTCACAAATTCTAAGCTGCTTGAAAACACAGAAAATTCTATTTTTCATAACAAATATATTTTGTGAACACAGAGGATTAATTCCTGTCAGTAGTCTTATGAGCTCCAACAAAACTAATGAAATGCAAAATACTCTCTTTACTCTTTATTCTGACTTCCAGTGCAAAATGAGCAAATACACGCAAAGTAACATATAAAATGTTTGGGCTGAACCTACTTGTCTGAACCCCTGTTTCTGAAGGGTGACGATGCAGCTGTAAGAGGCAGTAGCTGCAAAGATGAGAGTGTGCAGTTGGGCTTGTGTGACTTTGTCCTTTCCGTAAGGTCAGCACAAAAATCAAATATTGCGTAACGCAGCTACCAATAACTTAGTTCAACGTGAACAGAAAAATCTTTTCATTTGCAGCAGGAATTCTTCTGTGGATAGACTTATTCAAACACTGTATTATTTTCCTCCCCATATCCATTTTGAAAGTGAAAAATCAAAACATTTAAATAATGCTCTGCCCCAGAGGAAAACAGGGCACAAGCACCGACTGGTGGGCATTAGGCTGCCATTAATCGTTATCTTTGAGTCACCCGAAAGCTTGGGATGCGATGCCTTACCCAGGAAAGTGTTGGAAATGTACTCGGACACCTGGTTGCCAGAGCGGCTCATCTCGGAGAGGTGTGTCAGCTCCCGGTTCAGCATCCTCTTGAACTGGGAGGGGAAGAGCACATACACAAAGATGGCATTTTTCTGAATGCTTTTGCACATTAATGCAGCTCTAACTGTATCGCAAGCAAGTCCACAGACAAGATGTTAAAAGCAAAATGCTGGAGGTATTTGGAACAGAGTCAGCGACATATGGTTTCATTTAGATACTGTTCAGCATCATCATGACTAGATATTTCTTTTCAGTACACTAAACTACAAAATTAATTTCCTCCAAAGATGCATACTAGTTTTTACTGTAACAAATGAGAGGATAACGTTTCAGGTAATCTCTCTGAAAGATCAAATGCTTGTATTGGTTTTAAATGCCACATCCTTTTGTTCTGAATTTTGTGAGTTTGCTCCATTTTGAATTATGCAAGTAAAAGACAATTGCATATGTTCAGAACAGAACAGAGGAGAAATATGCCATAAATCTGAAGATCTGCTTGCATCATTACAGTAAAATGTAGGATTCAAGCATTTGTCCACCCAGATATACATGCTATGATCCTCCTAATTTTCTAATCACACATTTTCATTGCTGCATCATTTTATCCCGCAACAGTGAATTCCCCAAGGGGAAAAAAAAATGTACATACATGTACGCCGCATGCACAGTACACACATATGTTTATCTCTTGCCATACAGTACACATAAATAACCATTTAAAAAGCATGTTTTCCTTACAGAGGTTTTGTCCAAGCAATACAGCACAAAAAAAGCAGTAATTTATAATCCTTCAGGATTCAAACCCACCTTAATATAACCCCAAGACACAGATAATAAATAGTTTGCTTCAGGCATTTTGGAAAACTCCACGCCACCGTCCACAAATCCTCACGGAGAAATCACCGGTCAGACAGGAGAGCTCGTCGGGCACACGGACACCCCCCTTCCCCAGTCAATAAAAAAAATCAGCGTTCATCGAAGCCAGAGATCCCCCAAAGCCCAGCAGTTGCTAATCCCAGACAAAGCCAAGCTTGGCATCGCATCTTTGCAGAGGGCTGAACGTGGGTGTATTTGCTCGCAGGAGAGAATAATGAAATCAGGGATTGCACGAAGAAACGAGAACTAATCCAAATGTATTCAGCTGGATGGCTGGAAGCACTTATGAATTATGAATCGTCCTGGTTGCTTAGTTGGCTGAAGGGGGTCCCCACTCCACAGTAGCCTTGCTCAGCTGAACTGTACGACAAAAAAATGATGCTGGTTTCTGAGGGGTTGCCAGCTTTGGTAACACAGCCATCTTTTTATAAGGAAGATTAAAATGGAGGAAGCTCTGTGCATATTTGAATAAGTCCAAAGTAGGCAGTAGTCTCTTCTCCATTTCTGCCTTTTTTTAACCCTCTTCATTACAGAGACTGAGGATTTCAAAGCAAGTATTCACGTATAGATTTTTAAGAGCGTAATTTTTCACATTTTTGGTGTGATCATAAATTTTTTCCCCCTACATGGTAAAGGGCAAAATGTAGCAGTGTAGCAAAATGTACCTTTACAAACTGGAAATATTTTTCAGGTAAAAGGTATAAACTAATAATAACCTTAAATCTGTACTGTCGGTCTGCAATCACAATATAAGATTTTCATAAATTCTTTCTTACAAGAATATATTCACCATCCAAATTTCAAGATTTAATCATTACTTTAATTTTTACTTAAAACTGAAATGCAATCACTTTATTAGGAAGCTGTAGCTGTCCTTTTAGCATCAAATCAAAAGCAAAGCACACTGTACTGTGTATGCGATGCAGATCACAGCAAGGAACCACCGCTGATGTGCAGCACTCATACCGCTTTAGGACGTCCTTGGTGATTGCTGGCTGTAATACGCCGCACGACAGCGGCCAGGATTCCTAAAATAAAAGTGCAATCTTTGGTCTAAAATTATTTCCTTTCTCCGACTGCCTTGATTAAAGGTTATCAGCCTCGCTCGGCGTGACGTCACGAGCTGTGCTGTGGGACACGCAGGGCAGGGGGGACAGCCTGTGCTGCATCGCGCCCGCGGCCCCCGCTGCAAGAGCTGACGGGCAGGAGATGCAGAACCTGCACACGGCCCACGCAGAGCCCGCAGCTCCCCGCTTGCCCAGGCTGCCGGACCAGCACTGAGCACCACGAAAATCACGCCTCGCTGGCCAGGCGCGGCTCCGGCCGCTGCTCAGCACCGTCCAGATGGGACTCCCGCTCAGCCTTTCGGCCGTAAGAACCACATAGAGCAAATGAAGTGGTGAACCCACCTTCTTCTCTCCTTAAATTCATGATTATCAGAGGTGGAAAGCTGATGCCACCTCCCTTTTACCATGTGGCTATCTGCGCAGATCCAAGATGGAGTGCTATCTGCTCGGACTCTGCCACCACCATCTCTGCTGTCTTCTCTTGCAGCAACCTGCCTCGCCCTGCCAGTGTGAATGTCACACAGCGTCACCTTCTGGGTTACTCAGCCAGTTTAAACACTGTCTTATGGGATACCGGCAGGAGCGGGATGTGAGGGATGCCGTCTCATGGGATACGGGCGGGAGCGGGATGTGAAGGATGCCGGCTGCCCAGGAGGGCATCCCACAGCACTGGGGCACAGGCAAGGGCTTCGGCTCATGGGGTCTCCACTAAACTTCGTGGCAACCAAGAGGGACAAAAGCCTTTTTGAAACTCCTAAGAGAAACCTTAGTGATGGAGAAGGAGTGGCAGCAAGAATGAAAACCAAGTAAGAGAAAGCCCATGGGAGGAGAGCAGAGCTCTGACCCTATCATTCCTCATGGTGATGTATTTTCGCCGGTCACAAGCACCAACCACCAACATGCGCGCACTCCCACAGACTTACAGCGAAGCACGTGCTGAAACATTTCTCTGGATCGAGGCCTTTATCTTTACAAGGAGAACACCATAATCAGATGATCACGCAAGCGACTTTTAAGCAACGTTGAATCAGTCGGATTTTCTATACAATCGCCCCTTTCAGACAAACATTTGTGGTGGACAAAAGTGGTGGACAAACATTTGAAAAAAATGCCTTTACCTCACAACTGGCTTCATAAAGTACAAAGGGTAGCTGCTACCTTTTCACAGAGGCACAAAGCAATTAAATGGCCTCCACAAGGTCACCCAAGCCATCTGCAGCAGAGATGAGGACAGATAAAAGACCTTGGGATTCTCATATCTGATCTTTAACCAGAAATCTGTCCTCTTCATCTCCTCCGACAGCCTTAATCTTGCTCACTTTTCCAGACTTTTAATCAGCAACCTTTTATAAATGCAGACAGCAGTATTACAGCCCTGCTGAAAGGACTGTTGGTGCCAAACCCAGCCGAGACACCCACAGTGCTCTGAGAATACCCACATGCTTTACAAAGTTTATTGCAATTTACTATCTGAATGATGCTGGCACCTAAGCAGGATTTACTTAACACCATACCCTTTTAAAAACAACACAGTTCAGCACGGAGCGAGGCACGCTGATGGTGCACTCGGTAATCACCATGTCTTCACTGCTCGTGGGGGAGTATCTGGGATTTTTCCGGAGCTTCCCTTGATGTCAGGATGCTCTGGAGCGACACTGCTTCCTCTGAACTGCTTTGCCATTTGCCTGCGGCGCCCGCGGGGAGAAAGCACGTTGCTGCCTCTCTGCACAGATCAATGACTGATGTCATGTGCAAACCTCTGTAACGATCCCTTCGTTAAATCGATTTGACAGCAAAGGGTAAAACAAACAGATTGCACGCTAGCAATGAGAAAATACCAACTGCTCTGCCATTAAGCAAACAGAAGTGTTGCTGCTTTAAAGAGCTCGTGCATGAGCGCAGCATGGCCCTCAGCTCGGCAATTACGATAATGCCTATCAGCAACATGTGGACTTGTGCTGTTATTTTCATAATTAATAATCATCTCGGTGCCTTTTACAAAGGAAATAAGCACCGATAACCTCGCTGCACAGATGGGAACTGAGGCACACGTAAGAATACGCGCGCGCACACACGAGGATGCACACAGGAGGGGATGGCCCACCCTGACTCGAGGGGTTTTTCCCTTAAAAAGAAGCAAAATCAGGAAACGGGCTTGGGGCTCCCTTCTCTCTACCCCAACCTCCCATCACAGGACCATGCAATTAACACATTCAGCTGATGAAAAGAGTGCAGATAACATAAATAAGATGAAGCCCCAACTGCAATTTTTAATAACCAAATACACATGGCGGTACAGCTGACCTTCCCAGCAAGTCACAGAGGTCTAAAACCATCTGGAGGGTTGTGTGAGAAAAAGCCATCGCCATCGCGTAGAGTTTTCCTGTTTTGCGTGCTCTGAAGTAACTGCAGAAGTCATCTGAACCAAATTAAGTCTCCCAGAAATTGAATCATTCTTTGATTACCAGCAGTGACCCTTTTTCATGTATTCTCTGGTAGAGGGAATCACCGTTTCTTTCCAGCTTTCCAGTCGTGCGTGCGTGTGCTAATTTCCTTGATTACCGTTGGGAAACTTCACTCACAGTTCCCCTCTTGGCTGCCCACACCGCACCCTCGCTGCTCAGGTTTTCTCTGCACCGGCAGTTGCACTATTTGCTTTTACTTCTTCAGCTGCAGCGCGGGGCTGAGCGCTGGCCCCAGCACAAGGCTCTGCAAGGACACGACCATGGGGGCCTCTGCGGGCGCGCGGGAGGGCGGTGGCATCGGCACCAAGTGCGTGGCAGCTCCTTCAACCACTCGGCAGCTGGTCCTTCACCCCATCCTCACCAAATGCTCTGCAGGCGAAGCTTGCTTGCCTTCATTTTTGTGCAGAGGAAGAAAATTTGGCCTAATTTATGACAGGATTTGCCAGATTATAAAGCCCAAGCACGCCAGGAGCGCACTGGCTCCGAGGCCACCGCGTGTGATACGCGGTGGAGTCCAGGGCAGCATCCAGCCACATGTGGGAAATCTCCCTGGTGCTTCAGTGGGGAAAATCCCAGCTTTATGGGAATCCATCTCTTTATGGAAGAAACAACTTCCTTTCCTAGGAAGGTTAGGGAGAGCCACACAGAGGCACACACAGTTCTTGGCCTTTCCAGCCCCACACCGGCTCTGGTGATAGTCCTGTTGTTATTCCTGTTCCTATTCCCCTTTGGAGTAGGGCATCAGAGGTGTTCCTGGTGCTTTACAGGGAGAATAAAGACAGGAGGATGTATCTGCTGCTGATGTAAATCCTTTGAAGTCGATTTATACCAGCTGGGGTTCCCTGAGGCCAAGAGTCCTTATGCAAAGAGGCTGCTTAAAAAAGTTTTAGTCATTTGCAGGAGCTGAGGGCAATTTCAAGATAAAAGAGCTGCTAAGATGCTGTGGGGCTCCAGCCCCTAGTACCTAGGGAGAGTGGAGTCCCACCCCGCACTTTGATGGAGGAATCTCGGTGTAGATCTCCAGTGTGTAAAAACGTTTATAAACTCTGTTCCCGGCGACCCACCCTTCTGACGCAAGCATTACATCCCTTGCTCTTCCACCACTCCTAAAAATCCTTAGAACAAAAGGATTTGTGGCACAAGAGTTACTTTCGCCTTTGATTTCCACGCAAAGGCAGCTGGGCTGAATCCTTCTCAGCTTAATCGCCCAGGTAAATCACTTCAGTTCCAGAGGCGCAATTAAACTTTGGTGTAACTCCATTCATTTCAACAGCTCTTCTCCTGGGAATAATTGGACTCCCAGCACCAGGAGCGGGGGAGAGCTGACACTCACCTGCCCGTGTGACGAAGCGGGAACGACAGTCCAGCTGGAAATTATTTACACGCAGGAGGGGAAATTACTCATGCGTGTATACAGCAACCAGGTCAAACAGCAAATGCGTAATGCTTTTGTCTGGACCTCTGGTCGCTCGAAGGGAATGGATGTGACGCTCACGCGCTACTGCAGATTTTTAAAAAGATGAGATTAATCTCATTGCCTGTGTTTGAGAAGCTGGACGAAATATTTGTAAATACCTAGCCCTCTCTTCCTGACACGGATACCTCGTTCCTGTATTGCACAGACACCTAACCCTTAAGCAGACAAAGCTCCCACAGTCAGGATTTTGCCTGAGCACAGGCAGAGCGAGGCTCGCAGGGTGCGACCCCGGGTGCCCCCGGACAGCGGTCGGTACCAGACCTGGACACCCCCTGCTCGCTCCTGAGACGGGCAGGGAAGCAGATCTCTGGCACACGAGCACCCTGTAACTCTCCGAAGGCAATTTTTCATTACTCTGTTTTTTCCCCAAAGTACATTTGGAAAACCTGCTGATTTTGCAGGGCTGGGGAATTTCATTTGTTGTTTTCTTAAAATGTTTGCAAGTCAAAAGAGTTAAAATTCTTTGATTTATAGGAGCAGTCACCCGATCCTTTATCTCTGCTTTCCTGATGTTACATCACTTACAGAAAGGACTGTGTCAAACAAATTTGCAGCTGTCCTTGTTACTTCGTAATTTCTATCGATTTTCCTTTTTAAGCACTCACATGAAGGATGATGGGAAGGTGCATTTAAATGTTTGAAGAAAAAATGAGCCCATTTCACACTAATCAGTACTAAAGACGAAAGTTTTCAGACGTATTTCAGCGCCTGGAGAAAAGTGGAATGGTTGCAGTCAACTATCAGTCATTAAAAAAATCAAATGCTTTTGCAACTCTTTCTAGTTCTTGTTTCCTAAAACAATATAGTTTCTAATGCACTAGAAACTATTTTTAATGAGATACAAAGTACTATTTGGGTTTTGGTTTTTTTTTTGTTTTCCCTTCAGCTTATTTTTTAAACCAAAAAGTAAACACACGGTTATGAAATCTCCAATTTCACATCAAAGGAGAGTTGATTTATATATATGTTCAAAGGAAGACTTTAAAGGAGTAACATCATGACCAACTTGTTGGCCTTATGTTATTAGAATAATTTTAAAATCCACAATGTAAATGTTGATAAATAAATAGCATGTTGCCATAAATCAGCATGTGGCTGCTCATGAAAGCAATAACATATATCTGATGTAGACAGAACAATATTCAGATTTTACCCGTGAAGTTTAGCATTTCTGAAAGCAGCAGAACCTCCCTTGGGTGGGACGTATTTACGCAACATGGGGCTTAAAAAGTGAGGAAGTGGAACCTGAAGCAGGAGTGTTATCACCGGTACAACTCCAGCTCATTTCCAGATAAATGAGACTCGAAATATGCAAATTGCATTAAAATGCCGGAAAGGAAAAACTCCCTATAGGATCCTGCCCAAGGAAAGCACTGTGAATTAGCACTGCTTAGAAACGATACTGAATTTCCTTATTTAAAAGCAGGCTCGGGGCACGTTACTCACTTGCTGGGAACTAGTAAGGCAGAAAAAAAAACCCTGTCCACCCGATGCTGGGTCATGGAGAAACCACCCCGTTTACTTTCCTGAAAATGAATGTGTCATGTGTTTATAAGGTGTGCCCGTCTGAGTTTTCGTTGGCACAGGGAGAAAATGCCTGCCATACCCTGCAGGGCCAAATCTGCTTACCACCTCCTCGATCGGGGCAGTCCTGCAGCATCTATTGCCGATGAGTTCAAGTCTCACTATATCCGACACCGTTGTGTTTGGTACCCAACAGCCCTTGGTTTAGACTTACATTTGTTTGGATTGACGTACAATACCACGACTGAGAGAGTTTAAGATTTCATGCTGCATGGTGTGACAAAGCACATATCGTGGGGCTCCTCGGATGGAAAAACCATGGCAGTGGGGTATGGCCCAGTCTGCAGCTTGAACTGAAGCTTTGGGTTCCTTTGTAAGAGGCTCAGGTCGGTTTCTCCTTCATCCAACATGTTCTTGCTATATTTAAGAGCAGGTCTCTTCTAGCCAATTAATACATGCAACTGTATCTGGAGTCTTACATGTCAGTTTATTATATTTTGTATTAACTTCCTCACCAGTAAGCAGCAAAAAAATGCCGGGCACCAAAACCCTTCACCTGACAAAACCGCAAGAGCTCTCGATCAGAAAGAAGCTCAGCAGCAGTCCCCCAGGAACTGCTCTCTCTCCATCACTGAAAAGTGCATTTTATAACATAAAACAAATTGCACTGTAAGGAGAAAGGACCACAGAAAATGCAAGCTACAGGCAAGGGGTAACTCTAGCACCACCTTTCCCAGAGCAGCTGTGTGCAGCGCGGTGAGCATTCATACCAGTTTTTCATCCCAGTGCTGCTTTTATTCTTCACTCGAACAAGAGGTGAGTCAATCAAACCAGAAACAAGCAAAAACACTTGTTCTGCAAAATCATTTTTATAGAGTTTTACCAGGTGGAAAAATGTTCATCGTGTTAACCGCAAAAGGAATATCAGGAAGAAGAGACGACGAGTACCAGCCCAAGCTGAAGGCTAGGAAGCAACAGCAAAATTAAAACCTACAGCAGCTTGTTTGTTGACAGAAAGTTGATTAAAGACCTGATGCAGCTGACAACATCTGTGGCCTCGAGAGCAGATAGTGCTCCAGAAGGCTGCAGATCTCAGACCAAAATCTTCTGTCAGTCACACCCATGCAAACCACACTGATGAAGCCTCGAGTGCCAAAGGAAGTCAAACGACTACGTAAAGAGTGCCCACAAACCAGAGAGCCTCCCCAGCCGCTCGTCCCTGCCAGGGCAGGCAGGGAGCAGGCAGAGGCATCCCTACTCCTGCAGGGCTTGGGGGTGAGCTGTGAGGAGATGCTGGACATTCGGATGAAATATGCCTGGATTATATTCTCAATCTTCAGAAAAAAACAAAACAACTGAGAGGGGAGAGCATTTGTCATTTAACAAGAGAGCAATGCAATTAAACATGGGATTTTGTTAATCGTATGAAGCAGCAATTTAAATTTAATTTAAATTTGAGTCAGGCTCTGCAGTCATCATTTAGGCAAATCCAGCTGGGGTTTTACCTGAGTAGGAGAACAGGCTTTGGAAAAGTCAAATAACTTTGTGCCGAGATTACTTTTCCAAGATGCCCATAATGAGAAAAACTCTGGCAACTTTTAATCAACAGAAGTCTGTCTGCTTCAGAAAACACAGGATAAAGAGTAAGTCCTGTGGAAGAAGTCAGTGTAGCTCTACAATACAGTATCCCCCTCCAAAAAAACGTGGCAGTTGTTCCTGCCAAAATGAAAATGAACCTAATGTAAGCACCAAAACCATAAGGAATACACTAATTAATGTAAATATATTTCAATGAAAAATCCTTCTTACATAGAGATAGGCAAATGATTTGCAGAATAATTTTTATGTAGCGTTTGCCCAGCTGTGCTACACCAGCAGCAAGGTGAGGCACTTCTCGTTTGTTTGCTTTGAACACAGAGCAAAGGCTTTAATCAGAGGAATCTCTTCCTCTGAGAGCTCTGACGGATGAGCCTTCAAACCAATACATCTCCACAACATGTTCTGGCTTTGATAACACAACATCTTTCAATTAAGTTTCACTTAGTGCAAATATTTTGATCACCAGCTGCCCCACCGAAAGAAGTTGCTCTGCAACTGCGTAAAAAACGAGGAGTTTGGAGTCAGGCTGTGGAAACTGGCCTGGTCCACAAAATCAGGGTCAGGATTAGGACTGCTCCGAGGATTAAATCCTACTTTGAAATCCTTCACAGCTCACCCTCATCCTAAGTGATGCTTCTCCTCTGAGATTTCATGCGTCTCAAGTATCCTCACTTCACTTCCAGAGAGGTCACTGCTCTGAACAGTTAGTCACCCTCCAGTCCTGCCCTCAGATCATGATTCATTTTGAACCTGCCTTTGAGCTATTATTTATTTAAGCCCCACCCTAATGTGTTATAACATAAAAGTCTGAGAATGCAGAACTTTACGACCCATCACATCCAAATACAAGCAGAAATGTTTAAAGGACATGCTAGAAGGTCCTGGGGACTGCCGTGTCCTGGAGGACGGCAGCTCCCCAGAAAGACTCCTGGGAAGATGGATTTGAACCAAAATTCAAACCCCTAAGTCCTCATCTCTGCTGTGGCTATCTAGACGTGCACCAGCAGCACGTACGGTGCGTGGCCATGGGATCTCCCTCGTATGGGCTCTTCCCACTTGTTTACTGCAACAGTCTCTGAGAATGAGAAAGCATCTGCCACTCAAAGTCACTCTGCTCTAGGAGGGTATCTCGAACAGTGGCACTGGCTCCTGACACTGTACTGGCACTTTACAAAGACAATGGTGCAGCTTTCCAATATTTCATTTTTTTAATATTCGGATCAGTTTAACTAAGATATCTGGAAACCGGGGCTTGCAAGACCAAACTATTAGATTGTTAAATAAGCCCACATATAGCCCCACTATTCCACCCCACTCTTATGACATATTTGACATAATCAGAATGATTTATTTTAGTGGCCAAAGAGCAAGGATACAGAGACAGCTCAAATGGATACAGAGACAGCTACCCTAAAAGTCCATTTATGATAGTGATGAGAACTGATACACAGGAGACTACTTGGACCCAGCTTCCCAAGTCTTGAACATCCATGAGGAGCTTTGAAGGGTTTCACAGGCTGGGGCAGAGCCACCATCCAGAGCTGGCTCCCCTCACCCAGCAGGCTTCACTGGAACCTCATGTTCACCACTCCCAAGTGTCGCTGTTAAAAAACCTGGGTCCTGCATCACACGCAGCTTTGCCTTAAGAAATACAGTGCCCTGTCCTCTAGAACAAGGATGTCCTCAACACAAACAAAATGCCATCAGAGAAAACAAAGATGGAGTGAATATTCCCACCCTCAGGTATAAACAGCTCCTACCGCAGTGTTCATCAAGCACAATGATCCCCTAGTGTCCTGCTCTGCAGACAGCAGCTGTACGTCTAAGAAACAGTTAACGGCTGCGCAGCACGCAGCGTGCGTTAGGGTTCTGTAGGGACCGGCTCTGCAGGGACCACGGAGGAGCAATGCCAGGGGCTGCTCTGACCGGCCCGCCACACTCCGGAGAGCTCTCCCAGGTGCTCGGTCGCAGATCCCCGTTTCCATAAGGCGAGTCCCCAGGCGAGGGGAATACCGGCATGCGGCTGGGGAACCGCGTGCAGAGTTCAGTGATTCATCCCGGCTTGTAAAAACAGGAGACGTGGAAGTCTCTTTGTTTCGCTGGCTGCTGCACAAGCGAACAAGCCTCTCTTTGTGCAGCACTCGGCTATTTTAAAGGATATTAAACAAAGGAAGTTACAGCAAAAGCAAGCTAAAGACTAAACAGCTCAGCACCACTTAAGGGAAACATCACGTACAAAGAGGACAAGATTCGGGGCTGACGGACTGGCAGAAGACAGGCGAGCGAGCGTGGAGGCTGTGCAGCCCGGCACATACACTGCTGGCACTTGGCCCCGCGCCGTGCTCGACCTCCACCACAGACCTCAGGAGTTTACATTGGTGTCCAGATGTTTATTTAGCCACTGTCTCCTGAAAGCTAGGTGCGGCCTTGCTCCTCTTTTCTGACCGAAATGCCCTTTGAAATACAAGCAAAATTAAATCAGTGATGTTTATCTTAGTGGCTTCTGGCTCACAAGCGACCGAGATAGGAGTGCAGAGCCCCGCCGTGCTGCTGCCCCGAGCTGCCAGCTGAAAACGGCCTTGGGTGGCAAGATTTGAGTCATGTTATTCAGCACTTGCTAGTAACGGAGACGTCTTTAAGAGCTGAAATAAGAGAGTTTAAGGATTTACTCTGCAGTGTTTGTAGCTGCATGGGCAGTGCTGGCAGGGAAGGGTCCCCCAGGGAATAGTCTGGGGACAGAAGCGGGTTTCAAAAGTTGCAATAGCACAAGGCAGGCACCCTGATGACAACACCTCTGCCTGCTCAAAATTAGAATATCCCCACAGACCACAAATTACATTATCTGTCCATTTACTTACTCGATGGACTGCAAAAAGCTCTAAATAAGACCGGTCTAATTTAGGGAGATGGAAAGGTGCTGCTTTGGTCCATTCAGATACGTCCATTTTACGCGTGATCTGGGCTGTATCCTGCATGGACAGGCAGGTAGCTCTTGAGAAATAATACATGTTCTCCATCCCTCATTTCTATGATATTACGGCCCCATAAAAACTTGGAGCTGGCAAGACCAGCATTTCATCTGGGAAAAATACTTGCTCCTTTTTATGATTCGGGGGATGCACTGACCATGTCCTCCCCCAGATCCCAAATGCTGTATTAGGTAATAGAGCTGAGAGGGTCCTGTGCTTCCAGGACAGCCTGGAAGCTGGGCTGCAGAAGCCTGGAAGCTCCAGGACAAGCGAGGCTGCAGAAAGCTGCCTAATGCCACATGCAACATTAAAGGGTGGCCACCAAGAGAGAAAATACCCCCTCTTTACCAGCAGGCCCATGACTCACAAATCCTTCTGAGGCGAGCAGTTGCCTGAGCTGGAAGCCGCACAGGGTGATAAATGCAGGAAGAAAAGAATATATATGCTACAATAACGGAAGTATGTGTGGTCTGCTTCTGCAGGCAGCACTGAGTGCCTACAGAGCTTTACAGGTAATTCTGTTTCATTGCAAAGCTGCAGTGCCATACTCTGCTCACAGCAAAAGATCAGCGTAATGTTAGGAAAATAAATTCCCTTCATGTCGGTTGCATTCCCTGCAACCAGGTAGTTTTCCAGGTAGTTTTTTCTCTAATTTAGAAAGTTAAGGGCACCAGTGCACGGTCAGTTTTCTTTAACAGAAGCTTGCAGCGGGAGCAGCAAAGGACTCGGGCCGGTTTGCAGATTAGGCACTGCTCTGGTAACGCGACAGGACTCATGGACGCTGACGACAGCACACCCGGGGAACAGTTCCCCTCTTTGCCAGTTTTATGTCCGATCCCTGCTCGTAGGACTGTAGGGTCCCACTGTGCAAGCGGCAGTGCTCCCCTGGCTCACCATGTCGTCAGTGCAATCAGGCTCGTTTAGCTCAGAGTAAGATTAGCTGCTCATTTCCTCACTTCTCCTGTAATTAACTCACATCTTAAAAAAGTATACGCACATGTTTTAACTGATGTTTTCCGAAAACCATCAGCTTAGAGCCAGGATGCCGTCCTGCATGGCGTTTCCCCCCAGCGATTCCTTTTTGGTGCAGGACTTCTGAGAATCACCCTGCGCACACGTATGCCGAGATCCTCCCTCTCTCTCTCTGCCTGCTGTTGTTGCAACTCTGGATTTTCTAAACTACGTCTGTCAGGAAGGAGACAGGAAATTCGAGTCACACTTGCAACAGCTGTGCCATGCCTACTATCAGTCTCAAATGACGTAGTTTGGCTTGGGTGGCGCAGGGCCAGGAACTCGGCGAGAGCGGAGGTCAGGAAGATAGGTCACTGTTTATACTGCTCTTGCACTTGGGAGCATGCTGAGTCTATTTGCTTTCTTCCTATCTATACTGTTTCTCTTTCCGTTTTTCTTTAATAATGTGGAGGCCAAGCATCCTGTTTTCAAAACATCTGACTGTTTTGCCTATTTACCGGTGACAAATTTAAATGCCTTTGACCGGAGCAGGCGGTTGAGTGGGATACTTGGGTAAGGGAGAAACCTGACCAATTAAGGACCGTTGCAGCCTCCTCCTGAAGATGCACGTTTCCAACCCAACGGCTTCTCGCACTGCAGGAGATCACTCTGCAGATTGTAGGTCTGCCACCAAAACCCGAAAACCACAAACCCCCAAACTAATTTGTGTCAATATTTACTGCTGATGAGGAAAGGAAAGCGAGGTGTGAGGCCATTTTATGCTTTTCTTTCACAGACAAAAGCGATACTGGAAGTTGACCAAAAAACGCAGACATTTCAGAAACTGGTGATGAAAGAATGGTTTCGGGAACCTTTTGCTTGACCCAGCTGTAAGCCATTTGCACACAGAGGAATCACAACTTTTAATTACTACAAGAAGCAATTTAGTTTTTCCCCTTCACAAGTCCAGATTTGGCACTCAGCGAAAAAAAAAATATCTCAAAATGAAGGGCATCAGCGTCCACATCGGAGGTGCAGCCTTCTCTGCAGCCGAAACCTTTCTCAACTTTCACCCTGGCTTCCCTCAACACAACTCAAAAAAACCCACTATTCCTTTCTTGAAAGCTCGGTCCATAAAACTTTTATTGCTTCCTTTGCCCCTGCACATCGTGGTAATCACTAACAGAGGAGGAAGCTGAAATAACACGGGATTTTTTTGCTCAACTTTTTCCATAAAATCAGTTCATGATTCAGCATTTCTGATTTCATTAATTTCCAATTAGGAAAAAAAAATAATAACATCGGGTTCGTGCAGCACAACTCGGGACTGGGTTTAACCCCGGCAGCCGGCCAAAGGCATGGATGGAGCAGGCACAGCCCCCGTCCCAGGGACCGAGCAAGCTCCGGTGGGGCTGTATGACCCGCTCCATCGGACAAGGCACGGCTGTCAACACCGCAGGAAAGGCTGGGTGCAGAAACCGCGCTTGAAAAAACAAGGCACGGGGATGGGGAGCAGCCAGGCTGTCCCGGAGGTGCGAAGGCTCCGCTGGCAGCCAAGCGCTGCCCCGGGCAGCGGCGGGGATCAGAGCGGGGAGGCGGCTCCGGCCCCGGGGGAGGGAGCGCCTCCCATCCAGCAGCAGCCACCCCGGGAAATTAAGGCCTGACCTGGGGAGATGCTGAAGCGAAATCCGTCTGCCATGCTGCGGCTCGGCAGGACGGGGGCTGGGGAGCCCGGCTGCAGCACGGGACGGGCAGGAACATCAACCGCCGACCGTCGCATGGAGCCGGGCGTTGAGTCGCGTTTCGCCTTCCTTCCTCTCTGCTGCTTCTCAGTATGCTGCCGGGACTCTCCGCTCTCCCTTCTAGCACAGCGTACTTTTCTTACTTTATTTTAGCACCTTACTCCTCGCGGAAAAACTCAAAACTCCCCTTTCGCTCACGGCGCGTTAAAAACTAAAAAAAAAAAAAAAAAAAAAGGTGCCGGGAGGCGGGCGAGCAGCTCCTCTCGGAGCTCATTCCCAGGCACAACCCTTCACTTCGCACCCTCACCGTGTGCTGGCAAGCGGTGCCGAGCCAGCCCACCCCATTAAAAACAAAATTAAACGCTTACTGAAAGACAAAACACCAATAAAATAACGTACCACAATGTTTAGAGTTTGCCATTATTACGGACAGACAACAATGAAGATAATTGAGTTCCCAAGTGATGATTTGTTGAGTTGCGGGCGTTTCTGGTAATGTGGGTTCCGAAGCGACCGGCGCTAATCGAAACCTCTTTTACTTCTCAGAACGGAGCCCGCCGGTAACGATCGCTCTCCCCGCGCCCTCCCGCCGCGCCACCGCGTCTTTTCTGGCCGTGCCTCCGCGGGGGAAACCCGCACCTCCTTCCCCGGGACTCACTTGGACTTGCTCTCCTGTACAGGCGCTGCCGTGCCCCGCGCCGCTCCGCATCCCCGCCCCGCATCCCCGCTCCGCATCCCCCCGCCGCTCGGCTCACCTTGTTGGATGCCATCTCGCTGACGGAGCGGTAGGTCTGGATGGTCTCCAGCTGATCCAGGCACCAGTCGAGCTCCTCCAGCGTCTCCATGGCCAACTTCTGGTAGGGCTCCTCTGCGAAGAGGCAGACGGACATGTAGTCGGGCTGGCGCGGCGGCAGCCTCTCCATGGCGGGGCCGCCCGAGCCGCCGCCAGCGCCGCCGGAGGTGCCGCACCGCTCCCTCATCATGCGGCCGCCGCTGCGCTCCCCTCGCTGCCGGCGAGCAAATCCCCGCCCGCCGCTGGCACCCGGCACGGCCCCGGCCCCGGCCGCCCGCCCCGGCCCGCCCCGGCCCCGCAGCCCGGCCCTGCCCCCGCGGGACGGGGAACCGGCGCCCCCCGGGCAGGGCCGGGCTGCGGCTCCGGGAGCGCCGCCCCCCCCGGCTGCTGCGGGGGCCCGGGCCGCCCCCGCCGCTCCGCGCTGCCCGCGCCCGGGATGCGGGTGCCGCGCCTGCCCCGCTCCCCGCGCCCCGCCGGAGCCTGCTCCCCGGGCCTGCCCCCGGCCCCCCCAGCCTCGCCTGGTCCTGCTCCCCAGGCCCCCCAGCCCAGCTCCCCAGCCCTGTCTGGTCCTGCTCCCCAGGCCCCCCAGCCCAGCTCCCCAGCCCTGTCTGGTCCTGCTCCCCAGGCCCCCAGCCCTGCTCCCTAATCCCGCCTGGTCCTGCTCCCTGCCAACCCCTGTTCCCCAACCCCACCCAGTCCCACTCCCCAATCCCACCTGTGCTGCTCCCCAATCCCACCAGCCCTGCCTGGTCCTGCTTCCCAGGCCCCCCCAAGCCCTGCTCCCTAATCCCACCTGGTCCTGCTCCCTGCCAGCCCCTGTTCCCCAACTCCACCCAGTCCCACTCCCCAGTCCCACCAGCCCTGCCTGGTCCTGCTCCCCAGGCCCCCCAGCCCTGCTCCCTAATCCCGCCTGGTCCTGCTCCCTGCCAGCCCCTGTTCCCCAACCCCATCCGGTCCCACTCCCCAGTCCCACCTGCGCTGCTCCCCAGCCCCACCAACCCCTGCTCCTTGCCAGCCCCTGCTCCCCAACCCCACCAGCCCTGCTCCCTGTCGGTCCTGACTCCCCAGCTCTGCTGGTCTTGTTCCCCACCGGCCTTCACCATCAACTCCACCAGCGCCGCGCCCCACTGGTCCTGCTCCCCAGTGCCATCCGCCTGTGCTCCCCAGCAGGCCCTGCACCCCAGCCTTGCCAGCCCTACTCCCCAACTCTGCCAGCCCCTGCTCCCACCCAGCTCTGCTCCTTGACCCTTCCAGCTGGACAACGTGCTCCTGAGCGGCTCTCAGCATAAAAGTTAAGGTTTACATCAGCGGATACAGTGAATCATAAAATCTCCCCATGAATGTAACTGCTTCTCATAACACCAGTGACATATGCCTACCCCATAAATCTGTCAAAGCTAAGGGATTCAGCATTTCTAATGGCACTGGCTGAGCAGGTAACAGTGACATCAGAGGTCAGGATTGCTACGATATATACTCAGCAAAGTATCTGCTGATACGTATGGGCTATGTGCTATACAGCACACACGCTGTATACACATGTGCCCCATAGGTGTGCATGCCACTGCCCTCCCCACTGCACGGGGTGTGCTCCCCGCAGGGCTGCCACCCTCTGCGGGGTGTCCTCGGGGGAAGGAACTGCACCTCGTGCTGGTTCATAAGGATAGATCCTCTTCATTGTTCACCGTACCCATAAAGCAATGAACTTCATTAATAAGTACTGTATAGAGACCGTACATTCGATGTTTGAAGTTACATGGCAGAAAATAAATGCTGCCAAAGAGTAATTCAGCAATGAACCCGCAGGGAGCACTTGGCACAGAGACATTCTAAAGATTCAGTAAATCTGAATCTTTGTGGCATTGAAAGTTAATGTTTTTTTTCTGTGCTCACAGAGCTCCAAACATGGCAAGTAATCTCATTCTTGCATACTTCTGCGATACATATATCAAAAAGCAGGTGGAAATAGCCAAAACACACAGAACTTGGGCGTATTTTCCTTTCTAACATGCATATTCTCTATCAACTACTTTATCACGTAAATTAGTTGACCTGGAAGGGCTCAAATTCCTTGTGATAGAAAATGTTTGCACTGATAAAACTCACACAGGCTAAATCATGATTTTAGGAAGAGGAAAAAAATCATCTCCTCAGACAAACTAAAGAAGAGCTGACCATATGTTTAAATAATGAACCGTCCTGTGTTACCATAACGTGTTCCCCTGCTCTAAGACCTCTCGGTAAGCAGGACCACGGCACGCAACCACGGTGCGAGCTACGTGTGCGTTCCTGTAGCAGGAGAGGGAATGGGCTCGCTGTGGCACTAGACCCTAATTTAAGCCATTTGGGGATTTCCAGCCTTGCTTCCAGGATTTCCAGGGTCAGGGTTGCAGGACCCCTATCACTTCACTTCAAGTCTTCACCTCCAAAAGAACCATCAGGGCAATGCAAGACCAAGGACAGAAATCTGCGCTTGCTATTGAAGGACTTATTTTCCCCAGAGTGGAGGAAGGGTCCAGGCTATTCCTTTACTTTGTAATCTGAGTTTTGGGTAATAAAAGGGGGAAAAAAAAACCCAAAACCATCAAGGAAGGATATTAGATATTATGGAGAACAATGCAAATTATGAAAAAAGGAAACTTCAGGGCTTAGGGATAGAGTGAATGGGTTTGGTACTAGGCTACTGCCAGCTCTAAATTATTTAAATTTTCAGTGTTTAGAAGATGAGATAAAAATACAATGGATGTTTTAGACATTCTAAATGCTTTTTAGAATTTAAAAATTCTAAATTTTTAGATCTGCCCAGTAGATCCGGACAGTTGTGCAAAGCGCCCGTTCCTTCAGTGGTGTTTGGCAGCCTGTGAGCTGCCTCTGTGCTTCCTCTCAGGGAGGTTACCTGAAGGCAGCCGGTGAACAGTGGGGATCCCTTCAGGCTGAAGCGCGGCTTACTCGTGTAAAAATATGAGTGTTATCACTTACTCAGGCCTTTTCAACAAAACCATTTAGAGGACAATAGATTAACGATTTAAAAGCAGATGTTTTGAAAACTGCCACTTAAAATCTCTCTAGTCATTTCAATGGCAAAGATACAGTAAAGTGATAGCAAACAGTTCTTGCTAAGTATCATTTTAAGGAAAAAAAAAAAAAGGTGAGATCTGCTACTGTTCAAACGCTGTTTAGCGCCCAGTCTAGAAGAAGTGTATTTCCATATAAAAGCACTGTTAACGTTTCTTTCAGAGCTTGCTTTTTCTGACACTACGCCTGCACATTTCCACTGGCCTACACAGCTCCACCTGGGTCTTCAGACCCAGGGAAATACCTCACCTGCACCCTTGGGCACCACTTCTGAAATTCTGAAGCGTCTTTTGGACTAATCTAAATATTTTTTCACTCCTTTTCTTAAGGAAATGAGTCTTGTGAAATGAGGCCGTGATGGCTTGCCTCCCTCCAGGTGTCTGCACGTCTTTCAGCTTCTCCTCCCACCCTGCCCCTCCTTCCTCAGTCATTTCTGAACCTGCGGGTGAGTTCGAGCTCAATTTCTGCGGCCACTAAGTACGTCAAAGAGACCACATTCGTACGAGTTTCAAGAAATTAGACAGTCGAGTAGAAGAAAATACACTATCCTCTTTGACAGAAGGAAGACAGCCCGAGCCCAACCCTTCTTAGAAACTCGCTTACTGTCTCCTAAGCCACTTTCTAAGTGACCCAGTCTACGGCCAACCAACCTGGAACCTCCAGTTCGTATCAAACCAGCCCTCCCAAGGTACGTGCAACTCTGCTAACTCGCTGTTTGTTAACTTGTTGGGACTATTTACGAATAAATTGTGAAAGCACTGGCTACGATTCCACAGATAAGGCTAAATTTGCACCAGGTGTTTTTGAAAAACGGCATGTAAAATTAATATACATACTCCAAGTCCCTAATGCAATGTTGTAAGATACATAGCTATCCAAAAATAACACTCCGATTTAAAGCCAATTAGAAGTTGCTCTTCTACAAATGTACTAACTTTCTGTGGGAATGATCTTAAAAGGGAATAATACGGATTTTCTGACTTGCTTAATAGTTAATATTCATGGACATATACCATATTAATCACATTGGAATATTTTAAAATTAACAGTACATTTTGATACTGCTAAGGGAAAACATACTTTATAGCAGAACCCAACACAGACCTCTGGAGAAGGAGCAGCTCCTCCCTTCCTGACACACTGCACCACCTTCCACCCTGCTCGGTGGTCCTGCGGCACCAGCCCCTGCCGATGGCACAGCCAGTGCTGCGTTCGATACTGCACGATATATGAGAGTATGCTACACTCTCGATAGCCCGTGATGCTTCAGTGCCAGTGCTGCCAGCAGCAGCAGCATTTGCTTCTGCAGAGGTGGCAGTGTGGGGCACAGGAGGGGACTGGAAGCGATGGTGGGGTTAAAATGCAAATGAGAGAGTGGAGGAACCCTACAAAAGCAGGGGGGGAAGAAAAAGAAGTGTCAGGGGAGAAAGATGGAGTGCATCGGGATTCTCTCGCTGAGTGGTATCTAGTGTCACTACAGGGATTCGAATAAACAGTAAACAGAAGTTTCAATGCTACGTGACATGTTCTTTCCCTGAAGCCAAGGTGAGCGTGCCACTGATATCAGGAGTGCAACACCCTCTGCCAGAAACACTCTTAAACCTTCTCCACTCACAGACTTCGATAACCTTCCTGGTACAGCTGATGCACATGGTCACTTACGGAAGCAGTCCTACAATTTCTGGATATGGTCTCCTGGAATACTATATGATGCGTCTTCAACTGTATCATGTTTCAGTTTATATTTGGGTGTTGCATAACCAAGCCCTTACCCGTAAAATTATAACTGGCATTTCCGTCACTTTTTCTAGCGCCCTACGTGAAATCATTTCCGAGACAGAATAAAGAACTGATTAACAAAAGGAGTTCGTTTCAGTTTTCAAATGCTACACGGTGTTTGTGCACTTCTTTCAATCCCGACAGCAATTTAGCAGGAACTGAGGTGGCATTTTGTCACAAGACCTGATTTGCTGCCAGTCCCTCAGAGGACAGACTGGCCGAGCCTTCAGAAGCAGCACACCATTTAATATTTTTCCGTTGGCACTTAGAACGCTCTAACGTACTTAAATGCAATTCATTTATGTGCCAGTATTTTGCAACAACTGCATTTTTGGTATTTTTTGCCATCTACTTCTTTTTCACCTCTGTAAGATGATGGAACACACAGTATCTCTCACTAGAGAAGTGACTGAGCAGCCCATTTTTAGAAGCTTTTTCCCATTTACTGACTTGGCCATGCTATCGTTTTCTCACAGTGAGAGCTGCTAATGAATATAGACTTGAGGCTTTTTTTCTTCTTGAATACTTGAAAAGTGAAAGGTCTGGGAGATCCTCCTCTTTTCTGGGAGCAGTTCGGCGTAAGAGCAAATACGCACTTCATCAGAAGGCCTAGGAAGTGTCAGAGATGAGAAGGGGGCTTAATACGATGAACTCTTCCCCGACGCTCCTCCACCAACCCCGCCTGTACCACGCTTCTCTGCAGCGCGGAGCTACAGCCCCTCGCCACTGCACGGCTGTGCGTGCAAGCCCCCGCGCCTGCCCTCGCCGCTGGCCAGGATATGTCTGAGCACCAGGCCAATGTTATCTTGCAGCTGCAGCTGCGCAGCCTGGTTCCTCTCTTAACCCACAAACTCGCTGTCCCCCATCCTGTTATCCAAACGCACTGAGCCCCACGAGGCAGCAAGGCGGGATGGTGGGGCAGTCCCCGAGTCTCCAAGCTGCAGGAGTGAATGGTGGCTTTGCCCTTGACTTAGGCAGGAGACAAACCAAGCTAGGAAACATTTTGAAACTAGATCCAAATGCCAAAATTCAAAGTGAGTTTTTCTCTCTCCTGATTCCCTCACAATTCTCTCTTGTCACCCTAGTCCCTTTTAAATGAATACATTAAGACATAGCATGTCTTGCTTCTGGCAGAAAGTGTAAAGGCTAAAAAGTTTTAAGAGTGGCCAAAATACCAGATCCCAAACAGGTGAGTTAAAAAAGTTGGAGAGGAGTTGCAGTGCTCCTCTTTGCTCAGTAGAATGTGGCAGGGGCCAGATAACTAAGTTTTCCATGATCTAGCGGGCTAATATTACTAACGGGTTTCTATCTTGTGAACAGATTGACCAATTTGGCAGGCGAGAAATGTCAAATGCAAATATTTGCAGACATCTTTACAAACTCAGAGCTCAAAGATCAACTTATGGACTGACTGTACTGATAAAAGACTTAATTCCTAAGTCAGCAAAGAAAAGAAATAGTTACTTCTAACGGATTGTAACTTCACGCATAAACCTTAGGCATGTAGAGTTTAAGACTCAAACCCCCCCAAACAGTCGCTATCAAAAAGGGCTGCTTTTTGTGCCAAAAAATTGAAAGAGAAACTTCTACAACGCAGGGTAAAAAGCAAGGCATTGTAGCTTACAGCCTTCTTCCCAACTTTAACACAGTATATCCTATTCCACATGCAAAGCCACTTGTTTACAGTGCCAGTAAGACATCTTCTGGGTTATTTACTTTTAATTGCATCCTGGCTGCAATAAATTGGAGCTATTTATAATTATAAACTTCTTTAACATTTGAGGCCGTCCTTCCCACAAGCACTCTGTACTCAGCTCCAGCCTGCCTTCGTCGCAGCGATTCATCTGAGACTCGAGGGACAGCCACCGAGGTCACCAAAGTGCCCATTTTCCAGCGATTCCAGTTGATTTAATAAAAAATCTTATCACGCTATCTTAACCTTACCTCAACAACAATTCAGACTCGGGATCAAATCTGTTCATTTAAAAGTAAAATGAGAATAAGAGCAGTTGCTCACTTTTGCCTTGGAAAGGCTTTAATACTGGATCTGTTCCCAAATCCAGTATGTACAACGTGGCAATAGGCAGGCACTGAAATGTTCCCCGAATGTTTAACAAACTGATGAAATTCAACAAAACCTGAAGCAGACAAACACTCGTAGGAAACAAAAGATTAAAATACAAGTATTACAGAAGAAAATGCTTCCCAGCTCCCACTAGTGACAAACAAACGGTCAATAATCAGGAGATTTGGTGAACTGAGCTCCACTACAGCTCTTAGGTGAGCTGGGGCTTTTGAAGTCCTCCCGTCCTTGTATGGGAACATGTAAATGTTTATCCTGGTGCACGAAACCGCTTGCAGGCACTGAAAACTCTGCTTTAGGAAATGTTTGAGAGCACACTCCCAGGCTCCTAACTTGTAGAAATGCTTGAAAATAACATTAAGGGTGCAATTTTAAAATGTACGTACTTCTCGGTGTGAATCCATAGGAGACAACCCCTGTCTCAGAGGTTTTAGGCACATTTGAATATTTTGCTTATTTACAGATATTTAAAATAATTTACAAAGTAAAAAAAATAAAATGAAAGTACATTCAGATATGGACATTTCTTAAAAATTGTAACAATATACATTATGAATTTTTATTGCTTAGAATTCATTGGAGGATTTTAAGACAACCCATTTTTTAATTATGTAACAAACTATATTTATTATAGATTATCATAATTGTTGTCATTATTATAGATGACAAAAAGATTAAGCAGAGAAGGGAGATCCTCTAGTTAATCATGTGAATGACATTATTATTTTGTGAGGGGTATAGATATCATTAAAGTTTATTGAAGGCTTCATTTACATTTCTCAGTCCTTGACTGCTAATAACTAAGAGCTTATATCTAAGCAAGCTGGCAGAAGCTTTTTCTGTGGGATCCTCACATACGATCTGATCCACAAAAGACTGATCCACTGGCAGAACTCATCTGTGCTTCAGCTGGGACCCATTTGATTTTAAGTCCTGATGCAGGTTAGAGGAGAGAAAAAGAAAGGAGAAGAAGAAGAAGGAGAAGGAGGAAAAGGAAAAGGAAAAGGAAAAGGAAAAGAAGGGGAAAAAAGGAAGAGTGGCCTGTGATTTAATGAGGTACTCATGTGGTTATGGCTTAGACAAAAGTCACATAGATCCAGACCACCAAAGGTGCTCCCTCCGGTTCCCTTCAACAAAAGCACATGGCTATTTTAACTTCACAAAGCGAGATTCGTTATATAATTACTGCAATAATTACTAGCCAGTGTCTAGCATCACTCTAAAACCCAGGAGCACAGAGCATGTTCAGTAAAACAGGTTTATCAACAAACGACATGCTAAAACTTGATAGAATAGGGACTTGTGCAGGCTGTCAGCCATTTACCCTTTGCCTTCCCTAATGTATCTGTGGTTGCTTACAGATTGTGCGGACATGTTTACATATTTATCCCTGACAATGCCGAGTGAATAGCTGACACCAAATAATTTATTTGTTTAATGTATCCTGTTAGTGCATTCATGACTACCCGTGAGCAGAGAGCTATTTCCTTGAATTAAGCCATTGTTCTAACAGATCCAACAAATATATTTGAGAAAATTGTTCTGTAGATGGGTTTGAAAATTCACAGGAAACAAAATCAAAGGCCCAGAGCACAACTGCAGTGATCCATTTAAAATCTGCAACGAAAATGTCCAAGTCTGATAGCACCACCTTACAAACTGCAAGCACTGAAAAAACTCTGTATCCCATAATTACAGGTTTCTTCTATAGATGCCCTCTATGTTTTTCAACATCCAGGGAGTCTGTGGACCAGATTTTCAACTTTTTCTCAAGCACAAAAGCGAGGAATGAACGTAAAAGAAGGTATTATTCAAAAGCAAGATGTATCCAGCAGAACTACCCAACGCCACACATGCCGGCAACGCTGCCAGCGCATGAACATGTTCCCTCTTGTAGGTTTATGGACACTTGCGCACTCCCAGTCCGCTGGACCGCCGGGCTGGAATTACAGAGTAATCTAAAATCATGGGAACGACAGAGTATTGAGATGCACTTCCCCCCCCCCCCCCAACATTTCATTGTATGCAATGAAACTAATTATATCTTTTGCAAAGATAAGTGCAGATGTGCTAAGAAAGGCACAAAGCCCCAGCACCTGTGGAACAGGTGGAGCCAGTATGTTCTTGTGCAACTCCCCGAACAAATGGACGATCCTGCCCTTCTCCCCCCTCCCGATTGTATTTTTGGGACTCCAGTTCGACCAGTAACTCTAGCTGTCCCCTCTCACATTTCTCACACCTGCAGCTATACTGCAGCCTCTCTCCAGCGTGCAAGGGAAGTGGAAGTAAGAGCGAAGGGCTCTTTGTTTGCTCCCCGGCACGATGCAGCCGTGCTGGGCATCGGGAGAGACATGGAGCAGGGCCAGCGGGTGCCGGAGCTCGGCAGCAGACGGGCAGGCTGCAGACAGCATGGGCACAGGCACTGCATGCAAATGAACAGAGAGCAGCATGTCTCAAAGTAACACTTTTAGCAAAAAGCTATTTTATAAACGTGGACTTTTCTGTTACCCAGCGCTACTACATGAGATGTGGTAAGAGAGGCCAGGGCAGTGAAACCCCTGCAAAGAGAGATGATGGGATTAACTGGCAAAGCCACTGCTAGAGGTACACTGGAGAGGTGGCACTGGAGGAGATCCAGCTGTGGGGGAACGCAGACAAAATCTTAACACAGGCTCAAAAGCGGCAGAAACAATAGAGTCTGTATTCAGAGATGATAGAGGAAGACAGAGACAAAAAAATGAAGTGAAAGCTTTCTACTGCTAATTGTGAAAAATACCAGGAAATGAGTGAGATGCTGCTGCCAGGAATAACGCTTGTGATACTGAAATTGTTGATGAAAGTGTTTGACATGCTACAACCTCAGGCAAAATAAGGCCAAGATTTTGGGGGGCATTTTTTTTGGTGTGGTTTTTTTTTTTCCCCCCAAAACAACAAGGAGCAGAACAAACGAACTCTTCTGTTACACTGCTGAGGAGTCTGGCATTATAAGTTCCCTAATTAAAGACAGGTCCTTTCTGGGACACACCATTATAGCTGCCCAGAAAGGCTGCTGGGAAAACTCAGCCCCTAGAAAAACGGCTCCAAAATTGCTGAAGACGCCAAGGCAGTGATTAAAACAGCACCCGCCAAGAACACTGGGGACACATCCAGGTTCAAACTGGAGGACTCCAGGGAGCAAGCAGAGATGCCTCACCAAGCAAAGGCACGGGGACCGCAGAAAGCAGTATGAAAGGGAGAAAGAAAAACCTCCTGCCCGTAGGGAACAACACAAGACCAAACCGCTTCACATCCCCATGCTGCAGCCATCCCAAGAAGGAAGAAGCCACAGCTCATTTAACCACCGAAGCAGAGGCTTCCAGTGACGGGAGGAATGCCTGCAGCGTGACTCGGCCACGACGCGAAGCACAGGAGACGTCTGCTAGTCACTCAACTGCCATAGTAGCAGTGATGTTTCTGAGTCAACAGCCAACGCGCTCGCCGCTCCATCACTGAGCCAGCTGCAATGTAATGTGAGCAACGCCGATAAGCAGTAATATTAGCCTGGAGAAATGTCACTGGTGGCAGAGGGGGGGCTCATCTGAGCTATCTTTAGCTGTCTAAAAGTTAATCACCTAAGCTCCCCGCACAGTCAGTGGAAAGTGGCTGGGACCTCCAAGGGGTGATCCTGGTCTATTCTCAGCACGACTGCTGCGATGGGGTGAATCACCCTCCGGAGGTGCCTGTCCTTCTCCTTTAACTGCAGAAGGCACCTCTCTACCGCAGAGTCACAGAAACTGGCTGGAAGGGACCTCCAGAGGTCATCTGCTCCAGCCTCCCACTCAGAGCAGGACTATCCCCAGCTAATCAACAACATCAGCCTGATGCTCAAGTAGCTGTAGGGCACTGACAGACACCCCACACCCTTCCTGTCATCAGCCACCAACGGGACATGCAGCCTTCATCACCACCCTTAGAGCCTGGTGGTCCAGCAATATCCAACCCTGTCAACAGTTCATTTGCCCGCACAATGCCGCCTCAAGCTTCCACGTGGGAATGCTGTGGGAAACAGTGCCAAAGTGCTCATTGCAGCCAGGTATACCCACCCACAGCTCCCCTCGTGTCCCCCCAGCCAGGCCATCCCCCTAGCCCTTTGGAGAAGGAGGTCGGGGCTCTCAAACACAATTTGCCCTTGGCAAATCTGTGTCCACCATTCCCGATTTACCTTCTTGTCCTTCGTGTGTTTGGAAATGGATTCCAGTGGACACCCTCAGTGACCTCTCCAGTGACTGAGAAGTCTGACTAGCCCATAGTTCCCCAGATCTCCTTTGCCTTTCTCAAAGATGGACCGTTTTCCTGCGGTCACAGACCTTCCCAAGCACCACAATTTTTCGTGAAGGACACACAGTGACCTTATAGTCCCATCATCCAGCTTTTCCAGCCTGAATCCTGTCCAACGCCATGGACTTGAACACATCCACCTCCTCTAGGTTGCCCCTAACCCACTGCTCCCTCATTGCTCTCCATCCCTCTCCTTCCCAAGCAGGCTGGTGGGCGCTGGGGCCTGGGCGCAAGGCTCCGTCTGCGAAGACCGAGACAAAAAAGGCAGCGAGTACTTCAGCCTTTCGCGTACCAGTTGTCACTAGGCTGTTTCCTCCATAGATTAACATTTTTTCTGAACTTTCCTCCCCTACTCCAACCCACGCTGGAGTCCCCTCGCTAGCCACAGCTCCATCAGCCTTTGGTCTGCCCAACTTCACCCCACATGCCAAAACAGCACTTTTACATCCCTCCCTTGTTACCAGTCCTTTCCACTCTTTGCCTCCTCTCTTTTTGCACTTTGACTCGCTAAGAAGCTCCTTGCTTAACTGAGTTGGCTTCTGCTGAAATTCCTGATCTTCCTGCACAACAGGATGGTTTGCTCCAGAGCTCACAATACGTTTTCTTCAAAAACCAGCCACTACTTAAGATTGGTCTATAATTTTTAGGTGGCTGAAGTCAGGTGAAATTAATCTTATGACAACGACAGAGTCTTGAGACCAAGCAGTAAATGGAAGCCCTCAGCAGCAAAACACAAGAGTTTTTGCAGAGCCCTGGTGCTGGGCAGCCCATCCCCTCCAGCCTTGCTTTGATCCCGATTCCTGCAACCCAGCCCAAGGTGAGTGGCAGGAGATCAGTCATGGGGGCCCAGCCATTGTTTTGAGGCAAAAATGAAACATTTCAAGGAAACTCATACCAAGAGGTCAGCCTGGAGCGAGAGCCAAGCCCTGATGAAGCCAGTTAAGGCAGAACTGGACAGACCTGCAAAAGTTCTGATTATACCCACCAGTACTGGTGTGCAGGCTGGTTGGGGTGGATCACCAGCCAGGTCATGAGAATCAGGTCACCGAGGACCCAGACGGGCTGGCAACTCACTGAACAGACCACTGACTGTTAGCAGTAACTAGCCAATTGCTTACCAATTAGTCTAGAGTAGGGTGATTGCGGTTTATTATTGCGGGAACTGGAGAAGTCACTCAATTTTGCCAGGCTTTGTGGCAATGACCGTGGGTGCCCACAAGGAGCACTTATCCTTAGAGTTAGTCCTCTAATGTCAGTGTCCAGGGTCCCCTGGGTTGGGCGGCAGGGTACCGAGAGCACCAAGAGCATCACTCCTTGTAGGAGAGGATGATGGCATGGAAGAGGCAACCAACAGCCGACCACTCGCCTGGGGTAATCTCAGCAGTTCAGCCTGGGTGTAGTGCCTGGCTGAGCACAAGAAGCTGAAGCTCTGAACTGAACTGAAGGAGGAGTCGGTTGCAGGGTACAGCTGTAGTTTTTCAGGGACTGCTGACACGAGAGCCTGTGATATCCCCACAGACACCTTAAAAACAGACTGAAAAAGAATGAAGAACACGGGGAGAGGACACTGCTCAAGTATTGCCTTGCAAAGAACTGGATTTACCAAATGTTGCTTGGAGAGAAGGACCGGAGCTTCAGTGGGCATTGCAGCAGAGTGTAGAAGATGTCTTGTCATGAATCTTCATTCCCGCAGAATAAATAATACTAACATCTCTCTTCAGCTGAGATGGAGCATTGGAAACCACTTGGCAAGGACTAGCTAATAAAAAGTCAGGGTTCTGAATTGAACTAAAAACTACTCTTGTGTGTTTACATGGGTCAGATATGCATGCACTCTGAAACAGCTGTGTAAACCTCAACTTTAAAAATGCCACAGTATAAAAATTAAAGATCAAGATCCCCAAAGCAAAGTTAACACTGCACCTTTTGCATGACAATGAGGTGCAAAAATGAGGCGTAAACACTGAGAACACCTTAAGGTGGCTAATAGAAGCCTATGAAGCTTCCCAGAGAGGTAATTTCTGATCTGAAGATAAGCCTAAAGGTTTAATCTGAAATGCTAACGAACAAGGAAAACTGGAGAAGTTCTGAAGAAGGATTTAGATTGGAGATACCGTCTCATGGTAGGGTGGGATGGAGTGTTTTACCACAAGGCAGTCCCTGTTTCCGCAGTGTCGTTCCCCCCATGGCAGCCACACGGAGTGAACAATACAGCATAGCTGCCACAAATCAGAAGGGTAAGTGACAGTGCTTTTATGGTGCCAAATGGAAGTAACAAAATGCAGGAAGCATCTTGTCAGATGTCACTTAGCAGCGATATCACGGGGGAATCTGGGAACGGGATTTGCCTGCATAGTAGGAATTCCTCAGTCCACGGAGAGGGAGAAGCAGAAATGGCAAGAGGGGCAGAATCTAATCTTGGCCTGTCGAATGAACGGGAAAGATTGCTCAGTTCCAACTTTATCTCGGGGAGCAAACACACAGTTTGGCACGTTATCGTTTTACTGACCGGGCTTGATTCCTTGTTGCCCTGTAGGATTCCTGCCTTAATCACAAGACAGGAGGAAAAATGTAACGCAAGAGAGTACCTCTCCTACACAGGGTCTAACAAAACAAGTGCAAGAGACTGACAGCACACTTACAGGAGAGTGCTGCAAGGAGAACACTGAAAATGATTTTTCAGATGATGTTTCGTAAGGAAATAAGCACATACCTCAAACACATTTGTGATCTGTCTTCAGAATTACCAAGGTCATTACGAATTTTTAAATTAAGTGAATCCCCATCACAACTTCACTCAACATGATCCTCAAAGTGCAGCGAAAACAGCCCAGAGAGCTGCAGGCTGGGGACGGAGATGACCATTGGTTTCGATGGGCCGCAGAAGGAAGCCTCCAGCCCAGACCTAGAGCTGAGCCCAGGGATTGAAATCCCAATCCCAACTCCCTGTAAATCATAGGGCGCCCAGATTGTGGTTTTGTTTCCCTAGTTAAACAAGGAAAGGCCAGATCACAGCACGATGAACATTTTATTGCGTGAGTAGAAATGTTTTCTTCCTGCACGCATGGCGTGCATGTGGATGCACGAGTGTGAGAAAGACACTGAAAAATCAGGATGTGATTATGAAATTACCTAGCTACCCACTTAGGATTTACCTGTGCCGCGCAGTGTATTATCTCTTTTGATACATGTGGGCTGGCTTGGAGAGGGCTGGTAAGCTTACACGTGCAGGGAAACCAACTTGGATCCTGGAAGCAACATCATTGTGCTAACAAGGCACTCCACCTAAACTAATTAGCCCTGCCTTTCAACAGGCTTAATTAGGTGGGGCACCATCCTGTGCTGTTGTGGCGAGACGGCTTCCGGTTCTGGAGCTGGCTCATCCACAGCCAGTCTGAGGACTTCTGTGCTTCGCCACCTGGTGCCATGCACCACCGACATGTGCGTTGGAGCGGGGGCTCTTGCCCGTGTCGGCCGACAGCTGAGCCCAGAGGCAGTGCCTCTCCTGAGCTGTCTTTCTGTGCACGTACCTGTGCAAAACTGCAGGCCTGCGCCCCTGCTGCTGCACTGAAAACTCCTCCTTGAGAAATCATGAGCTGGCTTTCACAACAGGCCTAAGACAAGGAAGGAACTAGCTAGACAGACCACAGCAACGATTTTAATTCAACAAAGGGAAAAGAAACCCCAAACGATGAAAGATGCAAGGGATGAACCGTACTCCATTTCACTGTTTCATAAGAGTTTTGCAAACCACAAAAGGTCTGCATTTGGATCTGCCAGAGAATTCAGATGTTACTTTCATCCACATACCCATCTGTAGCCATTAAATCAGGTTTTGAACCGGGCTAACCTGGAGATAATAAAACTTATGGTCTAAATATTCTGTCAAGAGTGGAAGTCCTTTGACTGTGTGGAAACAAATACTGGAGTAGGAAATGGAAGAGGAACCTCAGGAACGAGTCCTGGAAGTACAAAGCACAGTGCTGATCTACCTGAAAAGCTCCACTTGGCCACTGACATTAGATGCAAAGACAAAGTTTATTAATTATCCTTAGCTCTTCATGAGGAAAACTATTCAGAAATTTTAAATGAGGATCAGAATAAGGCTCCCCACATCACCATAGCAATGTAGAACAATCTACTGGTAAAAAGTTAGACCTGTTTAAATCAGTTTCCTTGAATCCTGGAAAGGTTACAATTGAACACAAAATTGTCCCCCATTTCCTCTCAATTTAATTTCCTGAAGGTCTTCAATATGAAAGTTAAGAATGTGGCTCCTGGAAGCATCCCAACCATAATTCATAGGAATTCTTTAAGACACATATCAACCTTTGCATCTCAGCCTTGGAAAGACTGGGCATACAGTCAGCTGTTATGTTTTGAGCCACCATGCCAGCCATTTAAATGCTATTAATTATAGAAGATAATGAAATGGGGTTTTTTTCATGGCTAAATGTAACTTCTTGAAAGCATTATCCTTTAGGATGGAGGCTTAAAAAAATGATTTCGTTTGGAATTTTAATATGTTTTCCTACAACAGATATTTTACGTACCCAAAGGGTAATATGTCAGCCTCGCCGATTTACCTTATTTGAACTTTCTGTTCTTATTCAGCCTCTCAAAATAAATGAATATGACTGTCATCCTACAGCTGAAACCCAGAGATATCGCTACTCCGCATTGAGCAGAGCCTCTCAAGTACGCAGCACATTGCAAAAAATGACCTGTTTTGACACATTTGGTTTTCAAGTGATACTCTGAGTAAGCCCTATCAACTGATCTGTAATTGTACCAAACGACACTGTGGGAAGTCAGAGTATTGCTCACTGCAGATCGTGGGTCGGTCATAGAGCAGAACCAGCAGAAATAGCTTGAACAATCTGAAAGCACATGCAATTAAAAAAGTTGTTTCTTAATCCGCGATCCTCCAGCTTTTGAAAATGCGGTATGTTTTGCATGTTAAGCTAGTGCCCTTCAGATAGCTCTCTGCTGGCACCCCAAGACATACAGAATCACTTTTTGCACGTCCACACACTGTAACTCTGAACATTCGGAGTGAGCCTCAAGTCACAAAACTATAAAAAATCTTCAGACCTGCAGTAGCTGACAACAGAGCTAAAATATACACTGTGCTAATCATCTGTATTAATCTACCCTAGCGAACAATTTCAGCTCTTCGTAGCTGTGACTCAGTGTGCTTTATGTTTACTAAATTGCACGTACAGCCTTTTAGAATAATCTGCTTAAAATCACAGAGTAAGTCCCACGGGTAAAAGGGTGGGGAGGAAGAGGGAGATGTCAGTATCCTACAAAGCAGCATCATTTGTTTTGACAGCTTTTAATATTCCATATTAATCCTCATCTCCACTGTGCCTCTGTGTCACCTTCAAACTGAGGCCATCACACCCTGGTCGCCAGCTTTTGAAAAGAGGTGTTTGGGACACGGGTCAGAACTGGACTACATTTTTCCCAACATTGCCAGGGACAGCATCAGGTTCGTTACATGGTTATCCATAATCAGAAATAGATAATAAAGAACACCAGATAATAATGTACTTGGGTTTTTTTTCTTACATCTGGATCATTTTAGCCAGAAGGTGTTTACACCTGGAGGTCTGACTCCCATATGACTACTTTCCTCAAATCTGGGGTCTCAGTCCTGACCCGAATCAGGCTATTTACACGAGGGCTAAGCAATCGGGGAGATGCCTTGAAGGGGCAGATGGAGGATGAACTCGAACCCAGCAACGACAGGCAGACTTGGAAGTGTAAGCACTTGTCAGACCGCTACAGCCAGCGCAGGTAAGAACAGCCTTCCACTCTCAAAATACATTTAATTAAGGCCCTCAAAATATATTTAAGCACCTCAAACCGAGTTCAAGGAAATCAAAACGTCAGCTATACTAAAGGCACCCTTATTAACAATCTCAGTTAAAATACCAGATTAAATGGACATGGAAATGGAAATGTTCCCCACTGAAGGTCAAATATGGGTTGGCCTGTCGTAGATAATTCCAGTGATTACTTTTTATGCTTTAAGTTTTATGCTATGTGGCACCTTTCAGAACTTCTTACATTTAGCAGCACAATAGAGGCACCTCGTGTTAGCCTTGGCCAGGGTCTCTGCACTGTCCTTCTCTGAAGTAATTAATTCTGTGAAATAAATTCAGTGAAATTCATACGATTTCTGTGAAACATCTGATTTTAAGCTGCACATGACTTTCCATTTAAGGCAATTTGCAATAAGAGACATTCTAGCAGCATGCTAAATTGACCACATTTGGATGTGTTACAAAGGCAGGCTCAGAACGAGCAGCTGCTGCTGAAAAATGTGGTGTGAGCATCATCTCTTCTTGTGTTTCATTTTTTTTGTTCCTGATCTATAAAGTGTGAGTAACAGATTTTTGGCTTTTACCTGGATAGTATGTTCCCACTGTAAGTGGATGGAAATATTTAAAAGTTTCATGCAATATAGTTGAAACCCAGGAAGCTGCAAACAGTTCATGACATTTCAGTAACAGGAATTTCGGGAAATACGTTGCCCAAAGAACTTGAATGAAGAAGGCAGCCCAGCATACGCATTTGACTAGGCTCTGGATGTGGCCCACGTCCCATAAAGTATTACTGCTAAACCAGAAAATACTCCAGTTAGACTGGAAACTTGTATCTGGATTTCTCTTCAAGAAGTATCTTTGGGAAGAAAGGGAGGAAAACATTTCACAACCGTCAAATGCCAGCAAGATCTATTATTGACAAGCCCTGTACCTGTGTTTGCCAATGCATCGCCAACTTGTGAATGGTTACTTCTTTGCATTTTTGCTAGCAGGACTGGCCCCACACTGCGCTCAACTCATTGGATGACAGTCCCTGCAGAGCGGCCGGTTATACCACATCCTCTCGGGCTGTCCCAGACCAGCGTGAGCACTCCCAGTGCAGATCCAAATGTCCTGCACTCAAGTCAGTAAAAGCAGGGCCACAATTTCAGGTCACTTCTGATAAAACTCAGAGAGGGAAGGAGGCAGGGAGGGAGGGAAGGGGAGCAGGGAGACAGGCTGGCTTTTCCACTTCTCAGAATAGCAGGCTGGTTTTTCAGAGAACACAACGATTGCTATAACTGTGTCCTGCTTTTGTCAACCTAATAGACGGTATTTAAAGAAAAATACATTGTTTGTAAAATGTGACATTTTAGAATCATTTTGATATTAAGTGCTAAGCTTGTAAAACCTCCCTAAACACATGCTTGCAGCATGAAAGGCCTAACTGGCTTCAACCCATTTTAAATGAAAACATTGGAGCGTCTGGAATATGCTCTAAGGGCCCTGGCAAGCTGGATCCAGAGCCTTGCTCTGAACGCCTGGAGCCGGGAGTCTTTGAGATACAATGCAAAAATGTCTGCTTAAGAAATTTTTTTAAGAGTGTGGAGGTGTGGTAGAGGAGTTTTCATATGCACAGATGTTTAATTTCCTCTTGGAAAGGTATATTTATGACAGCAGGATATTTATACTAGAATAACTACATTAAAAAGCATAGCTCTTAAAATGAAATCTAAATACCTACGTTTTTAGTACTGAATAACGGCCACTGATCATGGCTCCTAGTAAACAACAAAACACAGCGTCTAACCTTGGGTGAGAGCCTACTCCTCTTCGGGCTGATGGAAGGCTGTTTGCCACTGGCCTTTGACAGGCACAGCACTGAATACAAAATCAAAAGACATGAATTGTCAGATCAACACCCTGCTAGATTTGGGCTTTTTTTTTTTTTTTTTTTTTTTTTTTTTTTTTTTTTTACATTCTGAATTCCTACTAAGTGCCTGAATGCACAACAAAGGCAATCAATGATGCCTTTAGACATGAAAATATATTCCACAGGGATGGACGTATTTAGATGTTTTTTAAAGTCTACTGCTTAAAAAAATTAAATCTTTGTAAGCATACATATTTTTCCAGTGAACTGAATTAACTTAAGAACCTGGCATGTTTTATTAATAACCATAAATAATTAACAGTTGTTTCCTTTCTGTCAAAAAAGTATCGCAATTATACAATACTTAAGGCTGTCATTTACAGACACTTCTTACAGAGAAAACAGTATTACGATAAAATGTTTCATTAACTATTAGCGTAACATTCTTTACCAGTTGCACAATGACATTATGCTTACATTAATAAGCATACCATGCTTAACTATATAAATCTTTTTTAGTCAACCAGGAGATGAAAAGATACTGATAATAAAACCAGAGCCTTTCAGAGTGATTTGAACATTGAAAACAGTCAATGTTCAAATTGTTCAGTCATTGTTCAGTATCACCATTTGGGAATTGGTGAGTCTAAACCGTATCCCAGAATGGATGCAATTCCGTAACTGAATAGAGGGAAAAGTACGTTAGCAATCCTTTACTCCCTCTTTTAATTCTACCTGGATTATATGTCCATTTTAAAAGCTCTTAAAGTTTTAATCTTTATAATTGTTATCCTATAATTGTAGCGTTAACTTTGGTGGGCAAAATGTCCACCCTTCAGAGGACAACGGGCGAATTCAAATTCTGTCCATCAAGGCCAGCGCTTTACCCTTGGTATGTACCCCTACAAACTCGACTCAAACACTGCTCCCACCATGACTAATAAATACGAAACAGTCAGCGGGAGTTCCTGCCCAAATACGGACTGAACGATTTGGCTGCTGACAATCAAAACACAAAGTCAGAAATACTTACTTTTTAAAACACAACAAGAAAGCAACTTACACTTGGAATCAGATCCTGCAGAAGGACAAGGTTTTGAACATTGGGACTGTCCAAGGACAGGCTGATGGCTCTGGGGTTTGTGCGGTGCATTACCCTGGGAACGTCTCCGCACAGATACTCGGATGCAGCCTCTCACACTCCCATGGCCAGCTGTGTCCGGGACACAATGCTGCAGCAGTGAGCTCAACCTCGGGGGAGGAAGGAGAAACTTATATATAGCTGCTGCGGGGATGAGCTGATGGGTGCTTTCAGGAGTCCCTTTCAGCTCCCACTGGCTGGAAAATGCTGATGACATGGAAGTTGAAGGGGCTCAAATCAGTGGGACAATGAAGAACCCTATTCATCACTAAAGCATGCACAAACTGTGCCCCACCACCTAAAAAAAATAACTCGGCCTGCCAGAAGTTTGGTTTGGGTGTTTTTGTTTGTTTTGGTTTGTTTTTTTTTTTTTCCTCGGATCCAGTACACATTTCTCAAACTCATATGGAACTGATTCAGTATACTGAACACTGCGATGTCAAAATCTCACCCACAGCAACTATTATCATTCTATGCAGAAAACAAAAGGAACACAGATTTTATCAACTCTGATATTAGCAATGGCAAAGTCTTATTGTCTTCGCAGGGGCCTTAAGCAATCCAATACGAATGGGAGCTGAGTAAAGCAATATAGGGCTTTCAAGGCTTGACCTGTGCTTAAAAGAGCAGAGTGAATATGGGGACACAATGAGAGCATGCTACCATGAAGACCTCTTTGCCACCTCGGGTTTGCAGTTGCCTGGATTATTCAGAAAGAAATCACCCATCAGAGAGCAGCCCTTTTAATAACCTATCACTGTTTTTAGAGTTTTATCCTACATAGCAGAGTGTGGTATCATCAGTGAAATGACAACCTCAACAAAAAAACCCCAGGGGTTTGGCTCCTCAACTGTTCTTCACAAACGCATTGCTGCTGTGATTACAACATACCTGCTTATCTTGTCAAAGGAAAGGTACTCCCTCCACCTGGGTGAGGATGCCATCTATATATATATCCTTAGGTTTTCAGCTGGCAGCCCCTTTGGAGCCTCTGTCTGACAGCCAGAGCCATTCCTGACACCGGGCAAGGAGAACTGCACAACCCAGAGCTGCCTTTAGCGACGGCAGGACTGCAGCTCCGGGACATAGGTATCTCCCTGGCCATGGTAAGGAATGGATGTCTCGGCCAGCCCAGGAGAGCCCAGCCCGCCTCAGAACACAGCAGGACGGCATGAGCGCACGCACACGCAGGGAGTCCCGCTGGCATCGCGGCCGCTCGCCCCACGGCCGCAGATGGCGGCTGGGCCCCAGGGAGTGACAGGCTCCTGATGGCAGCAGCACGTGTAGCATCTTCATGTGACATCCACAGGTGGGGCGGAGGGGAAAACAGTTTTTATCCGTTGCTATGGAGTCATGATTAGCTTGTATGTCTTCAGAGCCTGCCGAGGAGAAACGAAGGCTATTTTCTTATATAGATGTCATGAAATCAATCCTTGCAGAATTTCTGGAGTCAAAGGCTAAACAGGTTTGCCTGAATACCTTCTGTTACTTGATACGCAAATAAATCTAGCTGGGAGACCTAAAATGAGTGTCATTTTTCAGCTGGAGCTGATGGCAAAAAATTACTCTTTAGTCTCATTTGGAGTTGTTTATGTGCACAGTAACATAACAAAAGTGTGTTAAATAAAATGCAGCAATTATCTTCACAGAAAATGAGTCTTAGAAAATTAAGCAAAAAACCCTCCCTTATTGCAAAGCATAGTGACTTCAGAAGAAACTTTTCCCTTATTCTCTCCAAATGCTAAAAGAAAACCTGATGTTCTTCTTTTAAAATGTGTCTGCCTCTAGGTCTTTGGCACAGGTTTACTGATGGGAGGGCCGGCAATCTATTTAATGACTGCATTGACGTCAATAGCATAACTGGAATACTTACTAAGATGCATGAGTCCAACTTTCAGGGGGTGTGTGTTTGCAGGCAGGCGCAACACACGAAACGGACTCTCCGCGGGAATGAACTACCCCCGAAGAGCAAGAAACGGCCTCAGGATGTCCCTAGCGTGGTCTGGAGCTTGGTCAGCTACGCTTGCTTTTTCTGCAGGTAACTTTTAAAGTTGACTTTGAAGCGCACTTTTAATTTCTCAAGCAGTAAGAACCACTTTACCATTCAACAGCCTTAATTTTACTCAGTCATGCCATTGAGCTCGTACCTATCTGATTTCTTTTACAGTTTTGCTTAGTCTCTAAATAACCCGCATCATTATAGCACTGCATCCTTTAAAAATAATATTTGTAGGTAATAATATTTATGGGTAAGTCTACAGCACCACTGAATTTACTGTGCACAATCAGCTATTTGGTCATATATGGCTCCTCTTGTGCACTCATTAAAAGCCTAAAACACCACATCTACTTGACTTGTACAGTCTGTCTCAAAAGCAAAAGGCCAGCTCTTCAGCCAAACTCGCAGCAGATCAACAGGATTTCAAAATGAATCCTCTATTTCGTGTATGCCCAGAGCCATTCTCTGCACGCCAAGCAGAGGAAGTATGGTGCAAGAGCACTAGCTCCATACTAATTACTTGGGATTTATAGATATTTGGAACCAAGAGCTGACTTTGATGCACAGGGCTTGTTAACTCGTACAAAAAGTCGGGACTCTCATTAGCACAAGCACCAGCATTATCCAGTCTTTTGTTTATGCTTTATACAAATGTTCGTGCACGGGTCTGTGTACATCTTACACCCACATAAGAAATGAAAGAGTACAAATTCTGAGTTCGTGTAAAGGCATGTGAGAAGTGCAGACAAACGTGCAGATGTACAGGAAAGCAGAGGCTATGGCACAAGCAAGAAAAATACCAATCCTTCACTCCCATCCCCAGCGAGGAATTTTAACAAAGCTTTAATCCCATGAGCCCTGAAAAGCCTGCGTGTGACACATCCCAAAGCGCTACACCCCCCAAAGCCTCGGGTTGCAAAGCAAATCAGCTATATTATATTGCTCGGTATATAATTAATTGTGAGGACGTACTATAATTATTCAGCGTTGAAAATATCCAAGGGGCACTTGGTTGCCTGCTCTTGAGAAAAGTTTCTGCAAACCCCTCACAGCTCCAGGAAGCACACAGCACTGTCTGACCCTTAACGCTACGCTTTGCTCCCGTCAGCAATATTTAAATGCAACAGCCTATCAAACTAACCAGGATGGGAAAATACTGTCTATCTGGGTATCGATCTTTCGGCAGAAATGTGTCACCTCTCCGCTGTCCCCTTGTTCATCTGGAAAAGGCTTCTCACTCCCTGTTGCGTCATGACTGGTACAGCGCCTTCTCCACAACCTCTGCGCCGGGGAGTTCATTTACGGCAGCGCCCACAGGTAACGCACAGGCTTTTACACATGCACTCCAAAGGTAAGGTGATGGCATGAAGAGCCTATGCTAGGTCAGACAGACATGAAGACCAGGTACACGACCATCATCGTGCAGGGAGGGAGAGGCCTTGACATTGGGAATCTAAGCAAACAGCACCGATCCTGTGCTGAGCTGCGAGAAAGAATAGGACAATACAAAAAACTCCTGGGAAAAACGGAAAGGAAGCAAAATGGACGGAGAAAAGATTGTACCAAAATGGGTGGAAGAATGAGAGGCTTAGACTGAACGTGGCAGCCAGTGAACGATGATTTAATTTAGAGGGAATTAGGGCCAGTGAAGTAAATAAATATGGAGGAAGGACAAAACTAAGCAGGAACCGCCAGACTTGTTGCTGGTTAAAGATTTTATTAGTTGAGTCAATTGGGTAGGATCTAAAGACCTTTCACTGATGCCAGGGGAGGAGAGAGCTGACTAGAGAAGAGAAGGCACTGAGGGATTCACTGAGCCCAAGGCAGCACAAAGGTCAATGAAAGTAACTGTGGCAGAGGCCGCTTTTAAAAAAAAAAGAGAATAGGAGAAAGGAGCATCAGAGACACTTGTGCGACAAGGTGTTTATACCACTGTTTCTGTAACTCCAGAGAAGGTAGCTGGGCAGCACCCGTTCATAATCCTGGCCCTGCGCAAGTGCGCTCTAATGCTATGCACTGCTTAGGAACCTCATGGGCTGCGGTATTCCCTTACCCCTCCCAGCTCCAAACTGCATGAGCTAATTAAAGATTTATGTACTTTTTGCTACGGCTTTGTATTGCCATGTGACGGTTTCTCAGTTAATTCATAAAAGCAATTTTGTTCGTTCCTGTGATCTGCAGTTATAACAAAATAACAGGAAAAATCTGCCAGATTTACTTAAGCTGATACCCAGGACAAAACACAGGATGTTCAATACATATTCCTCTTCCTTTTATGGCTGTGGTTATAAGGCTAAGAAAGCTCTGAAATTTACACTGACATCAGTATCGGCTTTGAAAGCACTTTGTCCCATGAAAAACCCAGCCAGAATTTTTCATGCTTTCAAGAAAATGAAAGCAAAAAAGAAAGAGAATTTCGTAATTTCGACACAGCTCATTCATTTCGCCATGGGCCTGGGTCCCCAGTGATGCAACTCCTTGGGAGTACACTAGCACCAGATTTGGCTCCTCTCTGTTTGAAACAACTGACAAATCCTGTAATATTCTAGCTGGAGTAAACAGCTGGCATGTATTACTTCCAGTGCAAATGCTGAATGTAATTTGTCTCCCTCCAGGGTAATTTCGTTAATGTATGCTAGTTTGCTTTAAACCCTGAGTTCTGTACTTTTCCTAACAGGATATAAATCACTCCACTAATGACAAATAAAAGGAAACATATACGAGGTGCTCATAGTGATGTCAATTGATTGTAGTAAATCTATGAATCAATGTGTGGCATGGGAGAGCTGAAATAAAATTCCGAGCTTTGCCGACTAACCAATCTAGAGAATATAAACACATTTTGTTTCAAAACACATTCTTTTATCTAGAGGGATGTAACACAGCCTAACCCCAATCAAAACATTACTGTTTCCTTCTCCAAAACTTCCAGGAAAAACACTCTGCGTCCCTTTGGACACAGGAGCCCTTGGCACATCACTGGAAGTGTTCTGATAGGAAAATCTCTCCTTCTTTTCATAATTTCCAAATCAGAAGCCATCTAGGAAAAAAAGGTGCAAACACAGAAAAAAAAAATCCCCTAAAGATCTTTGTTCTTGCTGCATTTAAATGGAAACTTCCTTAGAAAGTAAACGGCTGTCATTGTTTTCTGTTAGACTGAAATGAGTAACAGTATGTAACAAGGGCAGTAACTAGGTAAAGGAAGGCAGTCACCAAAGCGAGCAAGGCAAGCGCTGTACGGAATGACTGCAGCCTCCAGGGGAAACAAGAGAGGCTCTACAGGAACCCCGAGCGCGCTCTGGGCAGCAAAGTGGGGACGCCAACTGCAACAAGTAAAGAAGGTCAGCAATTCAGAACGGTCCTGGCTTACATGCTAGAATAGCACAAAATAAGAAAATAAGTAACTGCAGGAGAGAGTAACACTGGCATTCCTCACGACACCTCTGTTTTCACATCAGCATGGGGAGAACGTGAGCTGAGGGTACACAACGTATCACAGAAGCGAGCAGGCAGGTGTCTGGGTGCTGGCCTCACCTGAGAAGAGCGCATCCCCTCTCTTGGCTACGACTCTAAGCCTTGTAAGCTACCTGACGATTTGTGACTGTGACAGCTCTATCGGGCTGCTGTTCAGTCTTCCTTCAATGTGTCAGAGCTGCTGTCCCTTCTCAGCAAGCTCACTCCTGATGCCCTCAGCACAGAGATGTGACAGTATGGCAGATGCAACATCTTAGGCTGGCCAGGAAGGGATTGCTTCGGCCTAGAGACTAGATCCTGTGAGTTGGTAAAATTCATCAAGAAAAATAATCTGAAACTGAATTTAAGTAAGAACCCCAGGCTTTTTCACTAACAATGTCAATATTGGTTTCTTTCATGTAGGAAATTGCACAGTTTCCTATCAATCTCAAAAATATTTCTTATTCTTACCTACAAACTGTCACAATTCACTTAAGATGTAATGATAAGACTCACATTTTTTGTTTCATTTGAAGACTTTACCTAAAGTCAGTTAAGTTACATGGTTAAGAACTTATTTACTTGAGGGGCCACAAATCCAGTCTATGCTTCTCTACTTTTCACAAAGTCCACAAGCCGCTGAGCTGCCACTTTCTTCCACAGTCCTTTTGTTACCAAATAAAAATCTGCATACTGAAAATGCATCCGGCATGGCTCATTTCCACATCTGGACATTTTCTTTTTTCACATCTCAGGGAAGATGTCAATATAATTTATTTTAGATAGATCCACCTATTCACATACAATTACTAGCACTGAAACGTTAAAAACCGTGAGTCAGGATCACAAGGTTAAAAATGCTAAAAGTTGGATTCTTCTCAGTTGCTTTCTCTTTGAGCTTTGCAGGGTAACACAAAACTTGCTCTCCAATTATGCATGTCAGGCCCTTCAGTCAAAAAGGAAGCTGAAATTTTCATGTATTCCCAGCATTAGAAGCTTGGGTTAGCTAAAAAGTAACACGTATCCTACTGCTCATGTTGGAAACACTGCAGAAAAATATCCACAAAGTGTTAAAAAGTTGAAAGCAATTGTTTCCACAGAAAGTGTTATGAAAATTAATCTAAAAATTCCTGGAAAGGAATTATCTCCTCGTTATTAGATTCTGTAATCTACATAAACAGATCTATGGAAAGCTTATGAAATTTTCCATGACTTTTTTTTCCACACAGGCCACAAAATCAGTCTTGCTAGAACAGACTTTTAAATAAAGTGACGAGTTGCATTCCTGCTAGCCCTGACTTGACACTGTTCACAGAGAGGGAGTGCAGGAGAAGGCATTTAAGATCGTGATGTCCAGTTTTCTTTCTGCATCAGAGGTTTCCACATCCCATTAACAAGCTTTGAGGAACCTCATCTGGAAACCTCCAGGACTATACGGTGTCCCCAGACAGTAAATAATACACAGCATGAAAGGAAATGATAGTTAGTTATCCAGGTTTCACACGCTGTAAAAATTAAGCTTTATTAGTCCCTTCAAGCACATAATTATTGGAAAGGCTGAGATTAAACCTTACAAATGGGCACTCCTCCAAATCTTATCTCCTTCTCTGTGGGAGTAACCTTTAAACTAGTGCAAGTAGGGCCAGCCCTGTTCTTGAGACGGGTCCCACAAGCCCTCAGCACTGCATGGCTAAACCCAGGTGTAAAAATAAAGAAACCTGTCATAAGCAGGTTGCCTCTGCTTCCCATCCTCAGCACTTCACCCTAGCTGAGCAGCCCCCTGCTCCCACCACGACTGCTCCCTGCCTCCTCTCACTGGGCTCATGCTGCTGCCTACCCCACCTTGCTCTGGCACACCAGGCAGGCGCTGAGCCCCCTCGAGGGTCCCTTGCTCGCCCGGGCTCTAGCACGAGCTGTACGCAGTGCGCTGCCCAGCGCCCTCTGTCCAGAGGCTTTGCTCGGTGTTATTCTCCTCCATGGTCGCAGTGAAACCTCCCTGTGTTTGCTGTGGTCCCTGACCCGACACGGGGGTGAGGACAAGGTGACTGAGGGACACCGCGTGCAGGGGGGGAGTAGGCAGGAAAGAAGATGCGATTAGCCACACTCACTGACTTCTGCTCTCGTTCGACTGCTAAACGTAGATTTCAGAAGACTGCAAGCAAACAACGAAACAAAAAAATGCCATTCCAGGGCAGCCTAATAAAAGCAGAGGAAGTTTCACCTGAGAAAGGTTTTTGAGATTGCAATTTTTACATAGATCACATGGAAACAAACCGAAATAAACAGGATAAAAAAAATACAGCTGTGTCTGAGCCTGTTCAAGGCTTGTAGGCTGGGGCTTGTCCAGGCCTGTGCAGCACAGGGACTCAGAAGAATAGCAGTCACTGTGGCCATGGCTATCAAACCAAAATCGTGTTTGTCTTTTATGCTAACATACAAGGATAAACCCCAAACCCAAACTATTAAAATAACAATATTTTGGGCCTGATGGTTCTCTTGTATTGGTTTTGCACAAGTAACTCAGAAGAAGCTCTACGAGCCCAGAATTGCACCAGGGGGAGGAGGCAGAGAAGCAGCTGTTAGTAAAATGATGCGCAATAAGCCTTCATCTGCATTTGACCTTGCAGGTGATTATCAAAGTCACACACATACCTTGCAGGTTAACTCTGGAGACAGGTGGCTGACTCGTTGCTGGAGATCTCCTAAGAGGGATAAAGAATACTCTATAAATAGGTATTATTTTATCATTTCAAACCCTGTTGGCAGTTCAAACTGCCAACTCCCACAGTTAAAAATCCTCTTTCATACTTGCAAAGAAGCCCAAAACACTTTAAAAGGATTTGGCAGTTAATGAGCAGTATCAATATATCTATTAGGAAAACCCAAAGATGTATATCCCCTGGCTAGGCACACACACACACACGCTGGAAAGAAGGTATACCAAGAAAGATGCACCATCGTCCCACACTGCCTTTGCAACTTTCTGCTCAAAACGTGCCTGGAAGTCAGGAAAGGCTGGTCTCTGTGGCTGAAGGAGTCAGAGGGCCCCCCAGAATCAAGACCTTCTCCTGCAAAGCTTTTCCCTACACGGCCCAGACCCTGAAGTAACGTCAAATGCTACACCAGCATGCAGGCTGCAAGGCAATGACATAGGTGGGGTGAGAAACGTACAGCTTTAAGCCCTACAGTTAACAGTTTGAGTTGCACCTGGAAGCAAGTAAGAAGACGCTGCAGTCACTAGTGTAAGCTCTGAAACAGCTGAAGGACATTTCTTTGACCAGGAGCAACAATTTCATCAGAAAAGTCTGGATTCCGGAAGGACCAAAAGCTAATTGAAAAATTGGTTCAAGTCAAGCAAACAGGGTCTGACTGGAAAAAGGGTGCAGTGTTTCTCCAAATGTCAAAATATTTCATTGTGAGATTTGCCAAATAAAACTGTTAATTTTTCAAGTTGAAACCATAATTTACTTGGGAAAAAAGAGACTTCTTTTTTAAAGAAGTTAAGAAGAGTTGACACCAAAATCAAGATCCTTCATTTTGGATTGAATGTGGTATTTCAGGCTGACCAAAAACGAAACTTTGGGCTTTTGCTTCCCTAAGAAGTTTCTGATACATTTTAACTGAAGCCAGATTTCCCCACACTCTCTCTTAGCCAACCTCCTAACCCCAGTTTTTGAGTCAGCCACTGAACTGAAACATCCATTATTTGCCAGCTCTCCTTTGAAGCTAAAATCAAAGCAAGTGAGCGGCTCAATTCTGCTGCAATTGTAGCTCCAGGGGGTTCTTCAGAAGTGCTCCAGGAAGGCCTTGCTAACCAGGTAAGATCGGTGTCAGAGTAACGCAGCTACAGTCCTGCTTCAAACCCTCGGCCCCAGCCTCCCGATCTGCCGGCAGCGTGCGGGCCGGCAGGGCTCCAAAGCCTGCTCCTGAGCAGCAGCCTCCCCTGGGCGCAGCACCCGCTTGCCGGCTGGGATTTCAAAGGCTCGGCTTTTCTGGAGGGAGATGCAGGACCTAGATTCTTCGAAGGGTTCAGCACAAGGCGCACATGTTGGATGCCGACTTCTCTGAAAATCTGCCCTGACCTGCCTCTGCTGAGCCTTTGAAAAGCCAGATCTTGAAATCTCTAAAAAACAGAAACTCCCCAACAGGGACACGATGCCGCGGCTGCAGCGCTTCCAGTATCTGGGGAGAGGTGCTCCAGGTATCTCCAAACCCTGCACCGAGTTGCACAGACATGCCTTCGGGGGGGCGGGGAGGGATGAACTAGTATTCAGTAGGGTATTCCCCGCTGCAGAGCCTGAAAAGGGAACGGCACCGCTCCCGGCATCCTCGAATTACATCCTGGCTGTGCCCATCCTGGTGCCTGCGGCAGCCAGGGCACAGGCAACAGAGACCCAGAGATCTGGGTTTCGACAGCACTGTTCCTTCTTAGACACCAGCACACTCAAGCGTACATGGCTCCCGCTTCCCGTTCCTTCTCTCTTGCTGGCGGGTATTAAGAGGAGTAGGCGCCGGATGCTTTCTGACCGTGTCCTGGGCCACGTCTGCCAAACTCAGGCACTCCGAAACCATTAATCATACTCTCCTCTTTTCCAATCAGGAAACTGCCTTAAAAACCCTGACGTTAAAGTCCAAAAAATATGACTTCTAGTTGTTTTTTTTTCCTCCAGCCCTTACCATTCATATTTTCCAGCATTTCTGTAAATATGTGGGACAGCATCCTCTTTTTTGTTCTCGGGGTGGGGGGGTGGAGGAGAGGAAAAAAGAGGGGAGAGGAGGGCCTAAAGAAAAGCTGAGATTCTCATGATCCCCAGAGCAGAAGTTTAAGTAAAATACCACATATCATGAGACATATGATAAAATCATGAGCTGGCAGCACGGCTGTAACCCAGCAGAGCTGTTTGGAAACTGTGCGGGAAGCTCCGCAGCGCCTGGAAGCACATTCCGCCACGGACTTGGATGTTTGGTATATAATGGTTTAAACATTTAATGACTTTTACTTTGGCTGGCTGCATGACTTTATACCTCAATCAAATCTGGGAATGTTTTCAAAAGGACACTGCAAGATGCCTCTGTGTCCTACAGGTTACGCCCTCGCTTCCTTCCGGCCCTGTCCAATTTCAGATTCCTCATTAGGAACTGCTGAAATGCTCGAGCTGTTCAAAAAAGCAAAGCTTAAAAAAAGGAATCTATTTCAGCCATCTGTTTTTCTATTAACCTCCATCTTGGAATGCGGCGGTTCCTTCCGATCAAAATTTGCAAAAAGAAATCAACAGAAGGAAAACCTCACGCCCGGATAAAATGCTGGGCTTTATGTAAAATACAAGATTGCATCGGAAGGCAGAAAGCAGAGTCCAGGGTGGGCACCCAGGCGATGCCACGCACGCGTGCAGGGGTGAAGCAAGCCCGTGGCGTCCCACTGGAGCGCACATTTGCACCTCATTCTTCGCTTCGGGAGCCAGCGGGACGCTTCGAGCGAGCAGCGCCTGCCAGCCCCAGGGTGGGATGGGTGGCTGCGTAACCGACATCGCCAGGAACGAATGATGCCGGTTTCACGCAAAACAGCTCTCTTGGGGCAAAACAGGCCAGAAAATGACGATGACTGGCTCATTATAAATAGCTAAGGGGAAACGGTGGTTTCGGACAAAGGCGTGAAAAGGAGTTTGTTTGGCTTCTCCTGCTTAGCAGGTATGAAAAACAACATCCTCCTCTTAAGTTCAGTGCATCACCTTCCCCATTCAGTGCAATTACAGTGTCAAACGAAGCAATGTAGGATCCCCAGCCTGCAGGCAGCACAGGCCAGTTCTCTGGGCAGTCCCCCGGAGCCAGGCTGCAGGATGCTGCTGCCTGCCCTGCCGGGGAAATCCTCACCGTCCCACAGCCTCGTGCTTGGGGTTTCCCTCCTCGGTGTCTACCCTTTGGCCATGACCACCTCTCTTGTGAAACGATGGTGGAAATGCAGGGCAGCACCAGAGCTTGACCAAACACCAATGCTGCCTCCGCTCTGAGCTGGGCACCTAACGAACGCCTGGGACAGCCAAGGTGGCAGAGTGAGGAAGGTACCACATCACACGCACCCAACATTCCCAGAGACGCATCGCACCCCCTTCCCAAGCAGAAATACATCGCTCCCTCCTCAGGCCCACCATGCTTTTCCAGCCTCTCCAGCCAGGCACCATGACTGAGCAGTGAGGGCTGCGATACTGGCAGGACAAGAGCCTCTCTCGGGGGTGAGGGGGCACAGACAGGTGTGCGGAGGGGGGACGGGGGCTCGGCGGGTCGGGGGCCGCCGGGGAGGCGATGCCCCGGGGAGGTGCCCGCCCGCGGGCGCTCCCTGAGGTGGGAGACGACAGCAGGACCGGGACGGCGGGCTGCGCTCTGGCGCCCCCTGGCGTCCCGCGCAACAGGCGGAGTGGGCCGCAGGCAGCGCGGCGGTAGCGGTTCCCCGGCCGCCGCCGCCCCTGCTCGGCCCCCGCCGGCCCCCGCCGGCCCCCGCCGGCCCCCGCTGCGAGCGAGCCGTAAGGGAACGAAGAACGGTGGGCTTACTTGTTGGAGGTGCCATGCAAATTGGTAAGGAGCGTGAAGTTGTTCCTCACGCTTCGTAGACTCGCCAGCACCTGTGAGGGAGGCAAAACCGGAGACGTTACCTTCTCCAGCTAAAGTTTTAGGGGTTTTTTAACCCTTAAAAATTTTAGGGTTGTTTTTTTTTTTAATTTCAGAGGCCAAAAGGCTGCCAACTCACCTGGGCGAAAGGCGTGACAATCAGGTCATCCCCATGCCTAAGGAGAAATGGAGAAAATGTGTACATTTACCTCAAACAGGGCATCATTCACCCCACAGAAAGAGCATTTTACAGAGGCGAGTTTCCCCAGGCAGCGCCCACGACAAAAAAAACATTAACCCGTGCAGCATTTATTTAACACTACATAAAATCTTGTTCCTAATGGAAAGGTCTCGCAGTCTATATCCAAAACAACCTGGCTGGAGCAACTGTTCAGATTGGTAACACCAGGCAATAAAAGCCAGGAAATTCAAAAGTTAAGGCAGCACGCTTGCACCGCGGTGGAAAAAAAACCGTAACGGTCCAGGGAAAGGTCAGCTTTGAATTTCCTGGCTTTTGTTGATCTCTGTCACAGTCTTTAATGTTATTCAGACTCTGGGTTTTGTCCGGCCGTTTTCATCATGGAAGATTTGAGCAGAAGTTCTGAGAAAAATACCTCGTCACCATCAATAAGAGAGATTTTTTTGGCAATATTATATATAGCATTTGTGCGTATATGAAAAATCCAGTATGATTTACCTAACTGAGACATGGCAGGGTAGAGTTATTGCTGTGCAGTACAGATCTGACAGCGGCTGGAAAGCAAAGGCAATCCAGTGCGGCTGCTGGTGGGCTCCCGTCCCTCTGGGTGTTTTGTACCACGTGCGTCTGCTGCGGGCAGGAGAGCAGGCAGGGCTGCAGGCAGGAGAGAGCAGGCATGGTTGCGGGCAGGAGAGAGCAGGCATGGCTGCAGGCAGGAGAGCCGGCAGGGCTGCAGGCAGGAGAGAGCAGGCATGGCTGCAGGCAGGAGAGCAGGCAGGGCTGCAGGCTGCCATGGGCACCTTAGAGAGGCATCCACCAGCGTTGGACCCCTTCAAAGGGGTATTTTCCCTGGCTGTGCTGCCACAGAGCACGTCCGCTTGTCCAGACTCAGGTATCAATGCTGCTAAGTCCACGTTTTAATTAAAGTTGTCCCAACGCTGATGTCAGAACCAGGTCCGAATGAAGATGCCGGCTCCCCCGAGTGCCGCAGGAGCAGCAAACGGACACCTCTAACTGCAGGCGGCTAAGAAGCTGGGGGAAATGAGGGTGCTGGGCACAGCTGCATGAGGCTCTCCCCACGCCAGCACAGCTCTCTCCTCCAGCACACGGCCAGGAACGTGGGGCAATTGTTAAAATCCACCGTTTACACAAAACATGGTATTTGCATAATTTGTAGTGGTTACTTTGTCTCTGGTAAATATTTACTAAATGCTAACTAACAGGGAGGGATGTTCGCTTTCAGGAGAATTCTCCTCATGGATCTCGCTAATATTTAGATTTTTATTTCATGACAAAACTTGCCAGGCTTTCATAGCAGTTAAACTTTTTTTATGAGCACTTTTTTATAGCTTAATGGTCACTTAAAAACTTTAAACTGTGCCTTTTAAAATAAAGGGCTGCAAATCCAGGACACTCATTTAAGCTCTGTGCTCTGCGTTGTATTGATCCTCTCAAGCTCAACCATCTGTCTCGGCTTTCTGCTGTATTTTCCGCTCAGTTCTAGCGAACAACACATGACAGAAAACAGGATGGAGAAGAGTAATACTGTAAATATAAGCACAGTCATATTTCTATTGTCCAGGCCAATGGTGCGTTACCTACTTAAGAAAAAGCAGAGATGATGTTAACCAGGCTCTGAGAATGCACGATGAGAGTGTAACGGAGAAAAGAGAGCGCAGAAAATCACCAAGCAAGCCAAGCGCTGGAGCGACAGGGCTCTCCTGCCGGCAGGTCCCGCGGGGACACGGGCAGCTCACAGTGGTCTCTGCCCTGAGCACAGGCCGCGTTTTACCCTGCATGCGCTTCACACCCCAAACACGAATTCCCACGTGAAGAACTAGTACCAAGAAAGGTAAAATGTAAAAATTCTCTATTATTGCAGGGTACGGATTTGAAAGCTCTTCTGCTAAATTACGGAGAAAAGGGGAATATTTCAAGGATGGGATGGAGGGAAGGAAGTCATGCCTTGGCAGACCATAAAAGCGACTGTCTTGGGCACTCAGGCTATGAAATGTGAGTACCACCCACAAGCACCTCTTAACAGAGCTCTAGGATTACAGGAGGCCATGTAAAGCTCTTAGTTACTGTAAAATATGATGTGAGCTGAATTTATGCTTACTGTTCGCTCGGGAGAGAAGAGTTCCTGGACATCGTCTTTGGTGATAAGTCATAGTCGCTGTCGGATCTGTACAGGAACGACTCCCTGCGCTGGCTGTGGCCCGGGAACGTTGTGTGCAATACGAGTCCTGACGAGGAGCTGGCCTGCGGGTCCAGCGGGCTGCGACCTGGTGACGGGCCATTTTCCACATCGAAGCTGTGAACAAAACACATACTGTGTGTCACGCGCATCTGCCAAAAGATGTTTTTTTCAGTGCATGTGTCACATTTGCATTGCCCACACTGTGTCATTTGCTCAGTACAGGAGACACAGGGCTACATTCACTGGAGCCTCTCGCTGGCATATTTCTATTGTATGCAAGCAGGATTCTGCATTCCGATAAAACATTTACCCCCGAGGCTTCTTTCCTGACTACATCTGCTCAGTCTTCCTTCAGCCTGAACTTCTCTAAGCTCAGCACAGCTCCTTTCGCTCTCAGCACAAACACGCAGCAGCCAAACACCGTCCCCTAAGCTCTGCAGCTCTCCCCACGCCGCCCCCGTGGCCGCAGTGTTTGCACAAGTCAGGGGGTTTGATTTGCCAAACCTCACTCCAAGCCTTACAAGCATAACAGGGACTAAAGAAGCTATGACCTATCACCATCCTCCAGCCAAGCCCTGTGCCCATCCGCTCTGGAAGCAAACTTTTGAAATCCTGCGAGATCGGTGAGGACTTGGCAGTTGTGCGAGCTGGATGCCCGAGTCTCTTTTCAGCCGCAGTTCACATCTTAGCCATTTGAGATATTAGTTCAGTGAATTTCAAACAGCTGGGCTGAAAAATGGAGGACTGTTTCAAAAATTTTAAAAAAGCCCCAAACCTTCTGTCACCGTTTCCATTATACACCCACTTTCTTACGGTTTCATAACTTGGCTGCTGCAACTTGTGGCTGAAGTCACCCTGGACACTTTAGCAAGTGACACCCCTCGTAAACCCTGAAAATAAGCAGGTTGGCCTCCTTTCTTTGGGCATTTGGATCTGATATAAATACCATATGTGTGACCATGTTCCAGCTAAGCCAAGTGAAGTACGGGTGCATTCAGTATGAATTTTCTTGCCTTTGGAAGTCTGAGGCTTCATCTCACTTGCAGTGGGAGCTGAGTTCTCGCTCTACCAGGGCACGTGCCTCTCCCCATTCCTGATGTTCTCCCAATTTATTGTGCCTTGATGACCACCCTTAACTGCACCACCCAGCTGGGCGTGCACTCGGACCGCGGCCGCAACATCGAGCTGCGATCCCTGCCATACATTTCTCCACCCCTCCCTGCTGCTGCCTGCCCCCACTCATCATATTAAGTCAAAAGATCCCCCTGAGCGCAGCAGCAGGGAAGACCCCGTCTCTCCCTCCGCTCTGCAGAGCATATAGCGTGCTTTTCACTACTGCAGGAGGAGACAGATAAAGCACCCAGACAAAAAAAACAGCAAAACCTCTGGTAGATCTGAAAGTCAGTAACACATAGAATTGTGAAAAAAAATAAGGGAGTCTGCATCCAGTTGCAAAATGTATCTCAGCTTACTCTCCTTCTCTACTGTGAGTACAGGACAGAGATCAATACAGGACGACTGAGGGATAAATGAGAAGAGGAAAACAAATACCAAACGCTGCAGAAGGGAATCACAGGTAGAGAAAGTCTCAGAGAAAACCCCTGACACGAATGTGCCATCGCTGAACTCGACCTGCATTATTTAGACATGAGGCCATGGAGAACGAAAGACCAAGCAGGCTCAGAACAAAGGCAGCCTCTCCCCTGTTCAGACAGTGACCTGACCTCGAAGCATTAAGGCCTTCTACCTCCTCATCAGGAAATCTGATTAAAACCCAAATTTTATGGCGTAGCCTGTCTGTGATTCTCCAGGTATTGTCAGGAAGGACGCACAGCAGGGGACAAACTCTCCCACCATTCAAAACCCAGGCACCAACTACAACCTCAGTCTTAGGTTTTGCAGTCTTAGGTTTTTACAGGAACCTCAGGTTCCTGTATACTAAAACTGAATGCCTTTCCCGGACGAGCACCAAGCTGTGGTGTGACGCCAAACTGGGTCCAGCGATGCAGAGAGGGACGCAAGAGCTGCCCTGGAAGAGGCAGCGACTGTGAAACACAGGCTGCATGCTCTGACGTGGCAGCTCCTGATGCAAGCTGCTTCCTGGCGCTTTTAACTTCATACACCAACAAATTTGTATGAAGAATGATGAATTACAGAACAATGTATCAAATATCGGCAATAATACATTGCATGTGAGGGACTGCATACTTTGTTTGAGGAGTTACAACATAAATATTTATTTACAGTTGTGTACGTGCTTGGGAGGGAGTGGGTGCTCAGACGGTTATTTGTGATGTCTCCAGAAACTACTTACTGGGGTGGAGCAATAAAAGACTAGGTCTCCTGGCAGTTACTCTGTTCCTCATGGCTGCAGACAGAGGGTAACTACTTTGCTATTTGGTCCCACATATGGTTCCTCAGGAATTAAAAAATGCATGGGAACATGCGTTTAATTAATGCAATGAAAAAATGCATAAGCACCAGTGCAAAGATTTTTAGATTCTTTGGAAATCCAAAGGCAGGGCACCAGTATAATACAGTACGTGTTAAAGGAGATTCCTATGTCTACCATGCCCCACTGTAGCTTTTACTTATCCAACTGCATAAGTACATCTTGAAACTGGTAATGGCTCAATTAATATTCTTTTCTTTTACTCTTTATTATCTGCTCTTTTACCAATGACAGCTTCAGTACACTTTATTTGTAGCCACAAAGTAATCAACAGAAGAAACTCAGCTCTGTAACTATGGCATCTACAAACAACAGCCAGCTGATAATTAATCCATACCTATTCAGAAAATTAACTCTGATTACTCAAAACATTTTATTGCAAAACCTTCAGTTGAGAACATTTAGTTTACTGACACAAATGGAAATACAGCAATGAGCTAAATCTGAGCATTTAGCTGAGCAGAGCTTTTTCTGGCTGTTTGATCCTGTGCCTGATGCTTGCTGATAGACATCAGTGATCGCTTTGGGAGAAAAAGTTAAGACACAAAGTTTAAAAAGTGTGTAAGAGGCGAAGGGAGGGAGGCAGGCAGGGGGCAAGGCTGATAAGGGGATCTTCTGCAAGGAGACTACCAGAGCAAAGGAGTCAGTTTAGCAAGAGGGAAAGTATCCACCAACGATCTGGTTTTGCATGGCTTACTGTAGCACGGCTTCTACGCCTTGAGGTAGATGGAAGATACTTAAATCCCCTTCCCTTTCCTGCTTTTAACATTTTTTTTTTTTTTTTAAAAAGTTCTCTGCCAGCCTTGGCCTATTCTGAGTCACTCCTGCAGAAATTCCCACCTAAGACCCAGGAGATTTTCAAGACCCTCGGAGGACATGAACAGAGTCGTAGCTGGAGGTGTAAGAAGGACCCTGGCGCTTTGTGACCTGTGTAAAGGTGGAGGTTAAACCTTGGCAAAGGCAGAGCTCCCCAGGAAACAGTTTGCCTGAAGTGTACAAGTTTTCCAGATTTCTACAGCCCTTGCAGCTCATGCTGGGATGAGCCGGAGACATTCAGGCTGTGTTAGCGAGAAGCCCAGCACAACTGACGCCCAGCTCGGAGTGCCGGGGCTGCTTCCAGCCATCCTGGGTGCACGCAGCCAGCTCCTGGCTGCACGCTGCCCGTGCTCCCTGTGCCAGCGCCTGGGACGCTGCAGCACAGATCACGCAGTTCATCCAGTTGGAAAGGCGTTTTTATTTCTTTCCGCAAGTTCAGCTTGTAGCTATGCCGGCCCCCTCATCTGGCTCCCCTTCCTTGGGCCTGATCCAGCACTCGGCCAACCATGTGCTCAGCCATTAAGTTAACAGAAAATTCCCCCCCCAAAAGCGAAGGCTAACCTGGAGTTTGTAGTTATCTCTACCAAGTGTCCTGTTTTGTGCTCGTGAGCAGGCGCTCCCAGCGGTACAGCTGGGTGGGCAAGGTGTTCACCGGGATGGCCAAACCCCAGGTCTAAGTCTCTGCTGTCGTGGTTTTTTCATACTGACAAGAAGTCAAATATGGGAAACTATTTCCCCCGGATGACCCCACATTAGGAGAATGTGGCCTGAGATATGTAGAGCAAGAGCTTAACCTGCTGTTTTTCAAATCTCTGCTGCACATTAAGTTCACCAGTTGCTCCTGGTTTGTACAACAGCCCATCTGGAATTGCGTCCTCATGGGAAAAACATCTCCCAAACAAACATGTGCTGAAACTGGTAAGAATTGCAATTACATTGTAAAGTTGCCCTCTCAGAGCTGCATTTTCCCCTCATTTTTTTCACTGGAAGTTAACTGATGAGCTCTGCTGGATAAACTTAATCATCAGTGTGGCATCGTGTTCAGAATACTCCGCAGATTGTAAGGGTCCTCTCCAAAGTTTGCAGCACCCCATAGTCTTTGCGTAAGTGGAAAATAAAGCTGCATCTGTCTAGTTAAAAATAAGGATGGCAAAGTACAAAGCACCACTACAATAGGCTAGAGAAAAAAAAGCTAAAATTTGCTTTGCAATTTATCTTCAAGCAACAGCACTTGCAGTCAAGACGCCCTATTTGTGAAATGACGATGGCACAGGAGCGCCAAAGCAGTGGCAGCAAGCTCCAGAGGTAAAAAGTCAGCACTTGACCTGTATTCTACAGTTGCTCCTCGCCCCGTGTCTATACCAAGGGATGGTGGATGAACTATCTTTGGCCCCAAAGCACAGTCATCCACCATGATGTGCCTCTTCTTTCCCTTACCCCCCGTGCCGACCCCAGGGGCTCTTCTGCACGAGCATATGGATGCCCAGCATGCTCAGGATTAAGTGGGCACTGTTGAGACTTAACATTGTGTTATCTAAACACCTAGATCACAAACCCGGTATCTAAGGTCCCTAGAAATCATTCAAGGTAAGTTGCATAAACACCTGTCCCACGTAGGAGATCTACTCTCTAAAAAGCATGCCTTGCTCTGTGGTCTGGGGAGCTCCAGCGCACCGAGCTGACACCATTCCCTGCCTGCCTCCAGTGTGCGTTATCACGTTTATTCGGCCAACATTTCCAAGTGCTGTGACAGCCTCAGGGGGTGACAGTGTCTCTGGAGGCCACCAAAGGCTTGCAAGGAGTGGAGCCCACTTGCATAGAGACAAAAACTGGCTCCACAGGAGGAGAGGTGACAGTGTCTGTATGGGAGGGGCATTAGTTAACCACCGACATGAATCAGTGGTGCAATCCCTATGCCAGAAAGTAATTGCAAATCAAAGACTTCACTGACAGACAAAAACAAATCTCCTGAGGCCCTTCTGTTTTTACCAGTGGATTCACGAATGGGCAATTCATGAGCGCGGGTGAGCGGCACCCCTGAGGTGAGCATATTCTCAAGGTTACTGACCACCAGCAGAAACCCCGCAGCTGATGAAGAGGGGAATCCGGTGGACACAAAAAGTCACAAATCCCAGTGCCAGCCAAAGGGAACAGCGGACCCACCAAGCAAAACCCAACCCGGCAAGCGCACAGCCAGCGCGGCGAAGGCAAAGCACGCAATGGCAGGGGCAGCGCCAGCGCCCAGCAAGTCTCCACTCTCAGTGCTGCAGAGCTGTGAAGGAAGGTGGCCTGTCCCCTGGCTTTCTCCTGGAGCCAGGCTACAGTTAAACTCAACATCCAGGCTCTCCGCTTACTCGGTTGGATGAGAGGAAAGCGGGTGGTGGTGGAGGAGAGGAGGTGGCAGGGGCGGCAGCGGGAGGAGCAGGGTAGTTGCAGAGCAATGCTCAGCACGGAGGTCAGTGCAAGTGATGGGGTAGCCGCAGCTCCATCTCCTTTGTCCCTCTGCATTTTTTAATAAACCAGGATCTTAATAAAGTGAAGAGAAAAGAAGGAGACAGCAGGTGGCAGGAGTTAGCTGCAGCTCGCTCTGACAAGCAGCTAAGGGGGCACTTGCTTTGGACCTGTGGAAAGATGTGATTGTAACACGGTAATGAACAGAGGAAATACGCAATGGCAAGCCAGGAGAAATCATGCTCAACTGTAAAACACAACGAGGTTTCATGAGTCATTCTGCAAAACAAAGAACATTAATAAAAGCAACCCCCAACCGTCCAAATTCTGCAGTTTTACAGTAATGACTACAATTTCTCAACTTTAAAAACTACTGCAGTCCTTTATCACAGGGGGAAAGTCCAACCAAGCCTCTGCAGGCAGAGGGATCCCTGCTGCGGGACTCCCCATCGCCCTCCAGCCGTCTCTGCCCCCACCCAGCGATGGGGCCAGCTCCCTGCAGCGTGCATGAGGACCTGTTCCCATCAAACCAGTCCTAAATCCATCCTAAACCAGCCCTGCTCCTTCCGACAGCACAGCACCACCCTCACATGAAAACATGGCAGCTGCCAAGGTGTCCTGACAGAAGATGCTGCCTCCAACCTAACCAACAATTCAGCTTTCGAGCTCTTTGATCTACCTCTGCAAGGGGGTCTTGGCACAAAACTTTTTGGTGGAGTAGCAATAAGGAAGAGACAGCATCGGGAACGCATTGTCCCTGGATTAGCATTGCCCGCCAGCAGCCTTGGAACGTGGTAAGATTTGGCAATAAAAACTGAAAAATAGGATTGCACCACGATTTTGATGTAATTCAGAGTCATTTGAATAGTCATTGCAAGTCAAATGGTTACCATGAGAGCTATGCAGCCCCACAGTTTGTCTTTAGATCTGTGATATAAAATACGAAGACAGACACATTTAAGTCTACCAAACCAGGCAGGCTTATGCATTTCTTGTTTATGTTATGAATTTACACTTTTCCTGAGGATGACAGCACTGACTCTACAAGAGGGCTTACCATCTGCTTTGCCTTCCCAGACTCGTTCCTGAGGGCATTACTCCTGATCTTCTAACCACGGTACCACCTTTACTATGGTATCAAATACGTTTCCAAAACACAGTATTTCAGGAAGTTTGGGCAGACTCTGCTCATTATAAAGATCCTCTCGCAATCATTAGAGCCCTGCTTCTCACCAAGACATTCAGCTGGATTTTTAACACCGTTAGCAATGAAAAATGCTGTTTCTTACATCTTCACATCTGCACAGGCATGGCTGCTTCTCACTGCTATCTAATTTTGTGCACCTGTTTCCCATTATCAGAACATCTTGCTGTTTTTTCTAAATAATCTTTCATGCGGAAAGGTCTGCGCTTGAAACCATCAGCACTTAATGAAACAGGATCGGACACACAGCGGGCATGCCGGAGCTGAGCGCACCGGCAGCCGATGCGGATGCCCTCGCAGGGGCACAAGGCTCCATGAGGCTGACTGCTCTCAGCACCGCAGGCATTAGCGTTTTTTTCCCCTCCTGACCTTTTCCCACCAAGGGGAAAATCTTGCTCTCAGAAGCCTCTCGAAAGTGTTCAAATCCCTCTGCCAGCTTTGTGCCTCACGTGGCTCCTAACTCCTTTTTCTCTCCAGAGCCTAAACACCCGTGCCTCCCGAAATACGGCCACCGAACTCCTTGCAGTCCCTCCCCAGCACCGTGTATCACAGCTGCCAGCGCAGAAAACCCAGCAGCACTTACTTAAGTGTTTGTAATGTAAACTGTCATCTGCTGCTAAACATGTTATTAAGCCTCTGTGTGTATCACAAAGCAAAAATATATGTTTATTTGACTTTGTTATCTCTGAATATAGAAGTTCACTCTTCCTAGCAGCGCTCTTGTTCAACGGGTACAACGGAGGCAGAATAACCAGAGCCCCCTGCCACGGCCCGCAGCCTGTCTGCCATCGCACAGGAGGGGGCCAGGAATTAGCTTGCCTTGTGCTTACACACTGCTTTGAACCACAGGCCCCGAGTCCATGCACAGCGGAGAGCTGGTGGTGCTCCCTTTGCAGCCCAGGTCCATCTTCAGCGTAGCACAAACATAAAAATACATATACACAGCCAGAGCCCTACATCTCTCCAGCATAACCCTTCAGCAGTACCCTAGCAAGGCTCATGGTTTGCACAGCAGCAAACATCAGTTCAGCTACCACCTCGGCACACGCACTGTTGGGTTTTGAAGGATGGTGCAAAGTCCTCATTTAGTTTTTTAAAGCCCTATTCTCTACAAAGAAGCCGTTGTGCTACCTGCTTGTTCAGTGTCTGTGGCAACCTCTGCCTGAAACTCTCAGCGTCTTGCACATCAGGTCCGTAAGCCGTTACTTATCCCCACTGCCATTCGCTCACCGGCACTGGTGAAAGCCACCAGGCTGCGGAGCCACCATGCATGCCTAAGGACGGCACGCAGTGCTGTGCTGCGCTGAGCCGGCTGCAGCCTCGCACTGTGCCCGAACAATCACCAGGAGATGGTTGGAAAAGTACAGGAGGGAGGTAAAAATGAGTTTGGATTTTCTTCTAGCACAGAGGGTTCCAAGGAATCTAATCCTTTTCATGTTTACTACAGATAAGTAGTAGCTTGACGTTATCCTGTAACAAGCTAACATCATGTGGTTGTTTAAGTCCCCCAGAGAAGAAATCCTGACTTCTATAAACCAGTTGTTATTTTTCCAAATGCATATCCTGGGCTACTTTATCATCTTACTATGGTTCACTGCCATTAATCTCTGGGAAATGCAAGGCATAGTCAAACACAGCAGACACCCTCCCTATTTTCACTTCCAGAGCTTGTAAACGCAGATGGATGTGAGCATGATCACCCTTAGCACAGGCAGCAATGCCACTTCCTAAGTGCTTTTTTCTTTTTCCTTCTGAAAATATTCTAGCTAGCAACCGACGGAGTAGCTGCTTTTCTGCTGCCCAAGCCGAGGTATTACCGAGGTATTACCGAGGTATTCCCCTCCCTGTACAGGACGTACACAGCTCTTCTCCTCGCCTTGTCAGTGTTGCTGCCCAGCACCCTCCACCCGCTCACAGCTCATCAGGACCAAACCTGCTCCGGCACACGGGCTGTGCTTTTGCTGTGCTGAAGGACCCGGCTGGGTCTCGCCGAAGGGACAGTTGCCTCCTTTTCCCTGCCGGAAAGGTGCTGGATGGGCAGTCGCACACCCGTGGCCGGCAGCGCAGGTGGCACGGGGACAGCGCGGGACTCCTCAGCAGACACTCGCCGGATTTTGGCATCACCTGCTCTGCGAAACGGTGCTGTTCTGCGGCACAGATGTTTAAATTTAAGTTACGGGACAGTATTTATCCCAGTCTGGCTCGGCTGTTATGCTCTGTACAGCGTCAGTTCAGCTTTTACAGCTGCATCCAAGCACTGTAACATTTTACAGGCTCTCTTTCCCAATACGCCAGACACGGATGTTGCCTCCCGTAGAGGAGGCTGCCCATGGCGGCCTGGCTCATGTGATGGGGACCCTGGTCCCGGGCTGCAGCTGAGCCCGGTGCCTTCTGGTAGGGCTCCAGGACACCTTACCGCATTTCTGCCTGTGGACAAGCCCCGCTCCCTCGCCAGAGCCAGCCTGGGGTGGGTAATTCCACCCAGCAAGTGTGTACACAGGGTCTAGCCTCGCCTTTTCCCCACCAGGGTATTACTGGTAATAAAAGGGGAATTACAGTTATATATTGCATCTTTTATCCATGCATCTTAAAGTATCTCATATACCTACTAAGTGTAATCCCCTCTTAACGCTCTTCCCAAAGCATCTAGCACTAATGGCACATGCAAGACAGCAGCACGAGTCTCAAGGGTCCTGTACAGCAAACGACCTCTGCTTCCAGTACATAGGAAAGTGTTCCCGTATCTGTACAGAACCGGAGCATCAGGAGGCTGCTGGCCAGAGTCATGGTTTATTTCATCCTGACCTTAAAAAGAGGATCGCCTGGCATGACTCCAAGAGGCACTTTTGCCTTTTCAAACAGGCTAGCAAGCTCACAGCGAGCCGCTTCGCTCTGCCATAACTCCGTCCTGCTGCGACAGGCTGCACGAAGGCATCAGCTACAAATCAAATAGCTGTTCTGATCTGCTGTCAAACGGACTGGAGACAGGAATAAAACGACAATAATTTCTAACAAGTTGCAGAGACCACAGTTTTTTCCATTTTACCCGGGTAACCTGAACTGGGAGGACAGACAGCCTTTGAGTCAGAAGGTTTACAGATTTTCTGCACTAATGTTTTAAACTACCCTCAGCCCATCTACAACACCCAAAGTCCAACAGTGGATGTGTGGAAAGCTGCTGCACTGAGAAATGCACCAAGCCTTTTCACTGGATTCATAAAATAATTATTTGACCTCGTTTTTGGATTTATCTCCATAATTGGTATCTGTGTTTCCTGCCAGCAAAAGGACAATAAAATGTCCCAAGATGGTATTCAGATTATTAAATCCTTTGGAGACTCGGCCCTCCCAAAAATAATTAATCTGGTTGGGTACATTTCAGCAAAATTTTACTTGCTTCACAGCTTTCAAATGTCTGCACTCTTCATCTTTTATATCAATAGGAAAAGACACTGTACATAGCAAATGGCAAAGTATACCGATGTGATTTCAAGGGCAATCTTTTTTATAGCTCTTATTGATCATTCAGGCCCAGCAGAAGCTTAATGCAAAAGTAGCCTCATCCAAATCACGAGCATCTGCCAACTGGTACTATTTGAGGACAAAATATTAAGGATGGAAAAATCTGGCCCTTTGGCAGAAAGTCGCATGTTTACTCTGTCTAAGTGCTTTGGCACGTGTACCGAACGGACGGTCGGAAACGGCACCCTCCTCCAGGGTACCGCAATAACGAACGATACCGATACCCTGGGGTTAATACAACTACAAATGAATATTTGCTGTAACTGCTTCACTGCCAACCACGGTATTTCCGTCATCGCTGCAGCTAAGCAAAGGCAGAGGAATGGCTCATAGGTTTGTTTTTAAATTGCAGCTCCTTGCTGGCTCTGGTCAATCACAGCCGCAGCCATCACTGTGCTTCCCACTGCTCATTTGTTTTATTCTCATTAACGTATCAGGGTCTTGATGGTAAGGCCAGAGGGGCTCAGCTTGTTCATCCTCCTGAAATGCCCGCTGAGGGACGATGCCCTCCCTCCGTACATGTACCAGGGGCAAAGGCCAGCAGAGGAGACGAGACCTTTAAGCTAAAGGACACTGCTGGCACAAGGACAAGTGGGTATAAAACAGACAGGAGTTAATTGAGGCTGGAAATCGGAGGAAAATTTTTTGCCTCGAGAGCAGACAGATCACTGAACAGCTTTCCTGTAGGAGTGATGGGGGCAAACACCAACTTGATGTTATTACTGGTGGGATTAATAGCGTAATTGAGCACAACATTGCGGAACAGAGGCCGGTGGTGTAGGGGGCTCATCCCACAGCTGGCCCTCGGGCTCTGCCCCTGACGCACATGGGAGTGAACCCCATCCCGGCTCACTCGCAGGGAGCCGATTCCTGCGGTGCCCACGTTTCCCCTACACCGACTGTGAGTCACCACGGATGAGCTGCATCCCACTGAACATCCATCCGCTCTCTAGAAGCATCATGCTTATTTGGGGGACGTCACAGGGAGAGGCTTGGCAGAAAGGAGCTGACAGGTTTGGGGTCTCTTTGTCCCCTTCCCGTCCCTCCAGCGACACAGGGGGAAGGCAGAAAGCCGCTTACCAAACCCTTTCTCTCCTGCGCTAAGCCGAAGCCCGGCCAGCACAGCGGGCAGGCGGTATGGGGAGACACAAGCAAGACACAAGCAAGGGGCTGGTGTCAAAAGCACACTGCACCATCCCAAATGAGACCCCTCCGGCATCGCCTCTGCCACCGATGCTGTTACCGTAGCTCGAGATAAGCCCCACACCTCAGCACTTGCGCAGGCACAGGCAGTAAATACAAAGCGTGCCATCTGCTGGCATGCACAACCCAGTATTTCCATACATTTGCATTTTTACTAACGATGCTGGTGAGCTGCAAGGGATACCTGAGCGCAGCCTCGGCAGTGACCAGCAGTGACACGCTCTGCCTGCCCACACTCCTGCCCTTCCTCCTCAGGCTGTTTGAAAACAAAAGGCGGGAAAAGAGGGTGAATTTAAAACACAGATTTTTATTTTCTGCTATTAAATTGCATGCTCTGAAATGAACCTGAATAATTCTGGACAGCAAACTGGATTTAGCAGAAAGAAAACCTTCTACAACACGGAGAGAAGACAGAAATGGTGGGCAGCAAGAGCAAAACCTTCTACAGGAGTGACTACGGGCCTAAAAAGCCAGGCAGGGCAAAAGTTTTGCAGCATATTTCATGTAGTTTATGCCAAATGGTGAGCTCATACAGTAAAAACAAGGCCCCAGATTTTCCAGATGTGGCAGAGCTCAGGATGTCGGTCCTTGCAGACCTGCCAGCTATTGATCGCAGAACACTTTAGGAAGGAGGCAGACATTATTACCCGTTACATATGATATCCATTATCTGGTTGGTTTTTTTTTCCTTTAACCTTTCTAGCATCCTTACAGCTTGCTTCTCCATCCACAAGAAGTCTTCTAAACCGCCGTGTGTGTCCGCACAGGCCAGCCCCTCTGCGGGTGCCTCTGCTGCCCAGATCAACACAGTTCTCATCCCAGTTCTCCTGCTCTCACCGAGACAGCGCAGCAATCTCTGCTCCCGTTCCTGGCTCCCATCGCCTGGCTGAAACTCCCAGCTTGCCACTTCCTTTACACGCAGTTTCACAACCATCTTGTGACTCCTCTACAGCACGTTTGTGCTTGCAACAGTCTGCGTCTTCTTATTGCCAAGTTACCTCCTTGCTCAAGTCCTTCCTCAGCTCATCATCCTGCCGTAAAGCCCTTCAGAAAAGCTCCTGCCAGCCTCCTCCACTGCCTCCTCACGCCGCGGCATCAGACACACTGCATCGCAACCAACTCCTCTGTGCTGCCTTTCCAAAAACCTCTGGGGAAGGAATTATTTCTCTGATGTAAAAGCAGATAGTGCACTGTTGGCACCCAAAATATCATTTAATAACACTGTTATTTTCTCTAGAACCTGCAAATCTTCCCAAGACCTGCTTCAGGGCTCATTTTGATGTTACTTAATTAGTGATCCCTTAGAAGCTCTGTTTCATGTTGCTGGAATCACTATTTTGGCGTCGCTTACTACAAATCATAAAGCTGCGCTGTTCAAAAGACAGAGAGATGTGGGAGCACAGAGCAAAATACATTGCAGCCCAAACTATGAATATATTAAGTGCAGCTATAAGTCATCAAGTCCAGTAATAGCAAACGATGCAGCAATACAGCCACAAACGCTCGGAGATTAGGAAGAAATATTAGCAGAGTTCTCGCTACAATTGATTACCATTTAATAATGCAGAAGGTGAAGTTTTCAGTGTGAATAAGCATAAATGTGTAGGCATGGCACAAAATCATTATATCTGATTGCAGTTTAAGACTCACGTCATCATTGTAAAAGCTTCATTCTTGAGCTAACAGAATTGAGACATCCTGAGTATTTTATTGTATTGATAAAGGTTTGTAAGGAGCTAATGAAGAACGAGCGGGCAGAGGTAATCAACGTCCAAAATGGATCCATTTAAAAAATATTGGCAAATTGTGTGAAAACGTTGCATGTCGCAAAACCTGAAGATAGTATGCCCAGATGTGCTATTCCAAGGGGGAGAAAGAAATGTTTCATTTCACTGATGAAACAAGTGAGAGAAAACACCTGAAACTAGTGAGGAGCTGCTGAAAGCCCCGGGGGGCTGGCTGGCCAGCCACTGGGCAAGCAGGCAGGGCAGGCAAGGGCAGGCAGGACAGGCAGCAGTGAGTCCGGCACCGCGCATGCAACCCAGGCCCCAGCAATGGGAGGGCACTGAGCAAACACCCCGGCGCAGACCAACAGCTCCTGCGAGGGCTGAGCCCAGCGGTACGTGCTCGATACCGGATTTTAGATCAGTAATTCTATAAGCTGCAGACGTGAGCGTTCTTCCTGCAGCTCGGCACCGAACGGGGGTGTTTAACCCTTCCTCTGCTTGCAGAAAAGCTGCGTGTGCTAGATCGCTGCTAGCCGTATCATTTAAATTGGAAAGATGGATTAAAATTAGCCCATTTAAGCTCCGATTAAATCCCAGCAGGAGACTGGAAGGAGACTCAGCACCAGCCCACACGCTCCCACCCCAGCTCAGGCATCTGCCTTCTCCAGCCCAAGCCGATAGGCAGTTTCTGAAACTTTTCCCCTTGCTCCCTGTGCTTTTGCTGAACTCCAACTGAAATCCGGCTCCTTCCTTCCTTCAAGCTCTGAGCTTTCAGGTTAGGAAACCTTTCTGCAAATGTGTTGATGTACTTGGAACTGGATGCTGTCCAAGAAACCAATCAGTCCCGGGGCGAGCGGGACTGCGTGCTGTCTGCCAGCCACCAGACCGTCTGGAAAAGATCAAGATTACAGAGCCAGGGTGGGAGACAAACAACGGGTATTCCCTTTATACCGCTCAGCCAGAATAAAATGTGACATGCTATATTAATAACCTGGCATCACCCAGCAAAACATCTGACCAAGGGGAACATAAAATGCCACGCAGATATCAAGGGCCTGATGGCAAGTCATGTGAAGAGCAAACAAGATAGCTGGGTGGCATGAGATGCAACCAGGGAACAAAACCCTAATGTCAAGCCCTTTTGTGCTTAGCAGTCAGCCCTAAATGGTTCGTGATTTTTGCTTTCTGCCAAGGTACTGCTTTAATTGGGCAAGGGAGACTGTTCAGCGTATTCAGTAACATAGAGCGGAGAAGAAAATGGCATGTGCCAGGTTGAGAAGCCATGTAGAAGTCACCCTGCTTAAGTGCAAAGATTGATTACTGGTAGGAACACATCTTATTCATTAGGGCTTTTTACTTTACTATTGTAAGAAATGTTCTCCGTGACTTAATCTAACAACGCGACCTTTTTTTGCGCATGCTGTTAACCAGCCATGCAGGGAAACCAAATTCTGTCTAAATTTATACTCACGGACTCCACTAGTCTCAGTAAGCAAAGCCGGAATTAACTCCCATCCCTTTTCATTTCCTTGGGTGAGGTGGAAGCAAAAACCCACTGACCGCTGAGACAGCCCGAGAACATAACCATGGACACGGTGGTGAATCTCATCCCCACCGTGACTGTCCTGCACACTGGCCTGGTGGCTTGGTGGCGGCAGGGGGCCAGCAGTGCCGCCTGAACTACACATGGCTCTTACCTGTGCGGCGAGGACAGCTCTTGCCAGGGCTGATGGAGAAAAGTCCTCCCCGGGAGCAGGGGCTCAAACCTACTGGGTCCCTCTAAGACATCAAAAGTTGACCTAACTCCTAAATTATAGTGGCGACCCGGATGGCTTCTCAAGCAAATCTGTGATGTAGAAAATGTGAGCGAGCATAACTGAGCTGCTTATTGACTTGAATTTAACAGATTAGTTAATAAACCTCGGTACTTCGTCACAGAAGTAACATCCTAGCCATGCTCCTTCCTAGACTCTTGTAGCACCCCCGTAATCATCTGAATAGCATCTTTAGTACTTGAACCTCTTTCCAGCATAAAGACGGTTCAATAGCAGCATTCAAGTGTAGAATAGCTGGACTGGCTGCACTCCGTCTTCACAAGAGTATGAAATTCTTGCTGCAGTCTAAGAAAGAAAAATCACTTAGCACAAATAAGGTCTTTTTTTAAAACCACTGATTAAATAGATATTCACAAGACAGAGCACAATGGCTTTGATGGAGCAATTGCAACCTATTATATAAATCCTCATTCGTGCCCGTGAGAGCTTTTCCTTTTCTTTTTTAATAACAGAAGAGAAAATGCAGCCATGTAAAAGATATTAAATTGCATAAAAATGTGTGACTGGTGAGTTCATGACTTAAACTCAAAGAAGCAGGAGACGGAGAGTTTGGGCTGGAAATCTCGGCTGCCACTTGGTCCCCAGCTGTGAGCTCGCAGCAGCCATGCTGTGGCCTTGGCTCACCGGCACCGGAGCTCGCTTGCTCGCTTGCTCGCTTGGACTCAGCTCCGCAGCAGCAGAGCCGCAGAATTACACCTCTTCTGAAGAAGAGGATTTAATTGCAGAGTTTATTTATGGATGCTGTCAAGGAAAGCAAAGCGTTACGTGAGGGGGCTGGTCGATATTTAGAAACTCTGTCCCTTATTCTATAAATGTTCCTCCTCTGCGTGTATACTGCTACGGCCCCAGCACCTTCCAGCCGTGCATTAAGCAACGCGGCTAACGTACGCTCGCAGCGCACTATTTACACTTCCATATACTGTTGTACTAACATGTCAGACCTGATTGAAGGCAATACTTCTGCTAGAGCTTTGGCAGTTTTCCGTGTTTCCTCCCGAGAATGGATTTTTTTGTCAGAATCCACTTCTTAACACATTTAATCTGAAATAAATATATAATATTGCATCAGTCATCAGCTGACCTCATTAGCTGGGCTTGCTCTACTGGAGCTAAAACTGGTCTGGGAAAGCAGCAGTAAGTGTAGAGTTTAATAAAATAGTTTTTAAAACACTGTATAATTTTATTGCAGTAAAGCAAAAGGGGGTCAGCTTGTTCTTCCAGACTCCACCCCAAACAATTTACTATCTTTATAGATGAAAAAAAATGTAGGCAGCCTTTTGTGATTTGAGTGAAGCTAGGACATTCAATATATACCCACTTCAAAACTTCACTCACAGATGTCTGTTCCTTCAGCTAATATTTATTCTCTAGATTTTCAAGAAAGTCCTTTTATACACTCTACATGGCTAGATACAGACACAGCATCTCCTTCGCTGCCACTTTCCTCCAGTAAATCTCTGTTCTCCTAAGTGTCTCTAACCGCAGACAGATGAAATCAAGCCACAAGCAGGCAGACTCGCTCTCCCTGGAGTTACGGTGTTGTACAACGCTGGGAGCCCGATGGCCCGACCAAGGTGGTCAGGAGGGACTCGACAACTTGGCCCAACACCAGGACTCAAACCAGAAGTCAGTGTCCTCGTTGAGACAGCATCAAGAAGCACGTCGATCTCAAGAGATCTGTAACTTCAGGAGCGGACAACGTGTAATGAAGAAGTTCCTAACCCTGCCTTTCTTCTCTTGGCTGGACATCGGAGCTCTGCAGCCCGGTGGCCCTATGGGAGGTGGAGAGCCACGTGCCAGAGCGACTCGGTGACGCAGGATGGCCAGGCGCGATGCTTCCTGGACCTATGGGGCATCCTCTCTGCCTTGCTTCTTGCAAGAGAGGGATTAGTTTGTGCCTGCTATGAGTGGTGGGCGTCCTTCCAAATGCTGTGCAGTCCGTACACGTCCACACAGTGGTTCTTCCCAACCAGGCAGGACACAGCTTCTTCTCTTGGATTCGCTGACCCAAGATACTCCATTGAGACAGGCTGTGGTCCCCACTTCACACTCACTGGCTGTTGATGTGGACAGCACGCAGAACCAACCACTTCTTTTCTGCTCCTCAGCATCAGAAAGGGTTAACAAGAAATGTTTGTTTAGGAGACCAACAGGCTCTCAGTCCCAAAACTGGACTCAGATCACAAGTAAGAAAAACACGTATTGAACCTCGCTGGGTGCTTAGCCTTTCTCTTCTCTGCTTTGCGAGGCGCAACTCAGCTGGCAAAACCAGGACTTTAGTTCCCTGGCGTCACTCTCTGTGTGAATTCATTCCTTTTCCTCGTGATGTCATCCAGCTTCAACGCCCCCGGGCCTTTCGCCTCAGTCGGGAACCGTTGATGTGTGCGGGGATTCTCGCTTTAGCTGAAGTACTGATGATTTATAAGAAATCCCTGACTGCACTTCCTCCAGCTGACTTCAATCTCTTTCCCTTGGTGTTTTTATGGTAAAGCTTCTCCAGGGCTCAGCCCGCCCGGGGGTGGCCCCGCTCCCCCCACCCTGCTCCCACCCGGCCCAATGTGCACCCAAGGCAAAGCGATGCAAGTTTTGCATGGGTTTATTGAGCGGAGCTGGCCCACTGCAGGGTCACAGGCAAGCAGGTGACACCGAGCCATTGACCACATGGCCGGACTCCGTACGTTGGGTAAGGGGCTCGCAGCTGGGATGGCTCCCGAAAGACCAAGAGCCGGGAACAGGGATCGGGGACTCTGAGACCATCGGAACTGGGACAGACTGCAGCACTTCAGTGGGAAGTTCACCTCACCCAGTATTTAAATCACTCCCACACGAGCCAATACCCCATCCCACGTAGTAGCATGGAAGCAATTACATGGCAGAGCAAGATTCAGGTCCAGAAGCCTGGAAGAAACTTCGCGGGTCCCTGCGTCCAGTCCTCTGCTACCGCAGACTCTACACTAGACAATCTCCTCCATAAACTTACCAATCTTTCTCCTGAGTACTTAGTTTCTTCAAATTTCTAGCACTTCTCCCCAGCTGCCCCAGCCGAGATGCCCCGTGGTGCTGCACACCAGCGGGCACCGCTCCACCGCAGGGTCTCACCACCAGCATCCCAGCCGGACCAGAAACGCTCGCCGGGGAGACCCCACACCCACGGCAAAGCCGTACGGGGCTCACGGCTTGCAGTTATCCTGCAGTCAGCACACTGGCTCTCCTCCTCAGCTCTTTTCAGCTAACGAGTTTCCAATCTATAGCTAAAGCTTTTCTTATTAATCCCCACATACGTGACCTTACGCTCCGTATTGCTGAACTTCACCAAGGCCAGACAATCCTTCCGGTGCTGTACCGCAACGTGCAACAGCGGGTGTACAGAAGATCAAAAGATGGAATCAACACAAACATGGCAATTAAAATATTTCAGAAGATCAAATGTAGGATTTATCCCTGAAAAACCCCCTGGCTAACTTCCTCCAGCCTACGAGCTGTCCTTGCCGTACCACCAATTCCAGTGCATTTCCCCTGCAGCTCATTCCTTACCCACCTTACAGCTCTTGTTGCAATCCACACCTCCGGCTTACATCTCACCATGTCATATACAGCACCACACTGAGTGCTTTAAGACAGAAACCTACTGCATTTACTTGATCTGGGGAAAAAAAGTCGTCTAATTAGAAACACCCAACAGGACCTAGAATGATGTACCTAAGACAGACCCATTTCACCACTGCCTTCCTATTTTTAATTAACCTCTCCTTCCAAACTCATTGCTAAACGTCTATTTCTATGCTAAGGAAGCGATAGAAATTGAACAGAAATGTCCAAATACAGCATATAATAAAGATTAAAACAAAGTTATATATGATAAGTGTAAAAATAATAGACTTACATAAGATAACTGAACAATAAAATCTGATTTAGAGCTTTTCAAGAGCCTTGCTAGCTTGCCCTGCGTGTAACTTTTGAAATACTCAGGCTGTTTTGAGTTTATAGTACAGTTCTAAGGAATAGATTATAAACAGAAGGACATTACTTTTTTTCTCTTTCTAAATAGAGATTAAATCTAAGAAATATTTATCTAACTCCTCAGAAAACCAAAAGAGTTGAGCCTCTCAGGAGTGAGCCGTTTGGCGATGCGCATGCCGCAGTTTAACAGATCCGTATTTCCCCGCTTTAAGCTTTTCTGGATGCCAAGGAGCAGGCGCACGTTTCCATTGAGCATCGCGGCGGAGGACCTGCCGTGCTCATGTGCCGCGGTGCCGGCGCAGCCGACGCCAGCTCATCGCCTGCACCGGCAGCCGGGTGGAACGGGCGGCCGGTGGCGACGCGGCCGCGGGGAAGTGACTTCCCCGGTCACCCACCGAGAGCCGCAGCCTTACTTCTCTGAGATTAATTATTTTATTACATGTTTATATGAAGATTGCAAACATCTGGGAAATATTAGGCAACTGCTGAAGAGAGAGCGGGCTTCTCTAATTCGCAGAGAGCTGCAGCACGGCTCCTTCCTGCGTTCTGTGAAAGGGGAATCTTGGGGCCAAATTCTGCAGACTCGTGGACTCAGTGCCCTGTTGGCACCCAGCAGACCTGCTCCCTCTGGCTCCCCGCAGCACTTGTGGCAAGGTACAACAGCTTTATTTCTTTGGTTTTGTTAAGCTACAGCCTTTGAATCACTGCAAAATAGATTCAGTACCGAATACACCAACTCTACAGAGAAACTGCTTCATGCTCCATCTTGTCTCCACTCAGATTATGCCAAAATGTCCTGCAGGTTACAAAACTGCCAACATAATTTTGGTTGGGAAGGTCCCTGTCTACACACCAAAATGTACTTCTTGGATACGCTGTGGCTCAGCTCACAAGGGGATTTCAACTGGGGACAAACATGAAAGCATCTTCTGTTCCCATAGGTACCAACAAGAATGTGGGCTGCTTTGAAGTCTATCGTAAGGCTTTTCTTCTCTTTTCAGCTCTAGGCAAAGACAAAAAAAAAAAATAATCTCGATGCTATGGCAACTTTCCATGGACAAACCTGTCACCTACCTACAAATAAACAAGCGTACCTCAACATTTCAGGTGGGCGGAAACAGTGGTGGGAATATGATGAACTGTGCAGGGACCAAGATCTTTTGACTCTGACACCGTACCCTATGCATCGATGTATGACAACATCGAGACAATTTCCCTGCTGATCAAGTGCCACAAGTGAAGCGCAAGGATTCAGGCTTAGAAACACGGCAGGGAATCAAAGGTTACCCAAGTGAATTCTGAGTCTTGGTTTCCTTTCACCTAAACTCACTGTTAACAGGCGCTGGCTGGTGTGACCAGAACAAGCCAGGCACTCTGCAGAAATAGGTCTGGTTCCAGTAGATGGCACATGGCTCTTCTTGTCCAGAAAGCTCAGAAGGAAAGCTGTCCTCTTCCACGACACCCAGGGGCCTCTGAGAGCATTTAACAACCACTTTCCTTTTTTTTAGAAAAAGGTCTTGCCACCAACCTGCCTCGCACTTTTGCAGAGTAGCGGTGCTGCTTTCTCTTGGATAAACACGGAGGGAGCAGCCCTTGGCAATGAAGGCTGTTTATGAAAACAAGTACCAGTTGGGGGAGGACTTGGGTAGCAGCACACGCTCCCTAAAAGCTTTTGGATCTCCTCATCCCTCTCCGGGGAGAGCTGGCAGTTCGGAGGCGATGAGGACAATTCCTCCAACAGTTACAGATTCAGCCCTTCTCCCACCCAAGAAATGATGAGCCATGACTCCTACATGGAATTTCCCCTCCTACCAGTTTCCAAGACCGGATGGTTCTACCCCAAATGTTTGTTTGTAAACTTACGAACCAGTTAATGATGCGCTAAATGGTTTTGCAAAAAAGGGTGAAGTTTGTGCAACACCATCTAGAAAGCTGTATTATTGATAAAGTCAAATAAAATAAATATAAACAAGGTAAGATTTAATCTCTTAGTTCTCGCATTAAGTCATCCTGAGGACTTAATTTTAAAATACAGAAGTGTTCTGAGAATATTTTGTAATTACAAACCAATAAGAGAAACCATCCAGGAGGAATAATTACATAATTTCTAGATGAACTCACTGCTTAGAAGAACTCACAGCTTAGAAGAGCAGTAATAAATAGATCCTCATATCATTACTGTTGCTGCGGCTGATGACTCACCACTGTTACTGGGATCATATCCCAGAATAGTCATGCTACTCTGTGTACTGCATACAAAATTAGCCATGAGGGACTTACTATTAAATGAAACAGATTTGAGGTTTTAGGATTCATGTGGTCATACCATAAAAACAAAAGCTGTTAAATATTTCACTTGAGTGCAGTGAATTGTAGATAGCAAACCTGAAGGTATCTGCTCTCCATCAGACGGAATTCGCGTCTGCGTATACTGACTGCAGGGGCTGTCAGGTCACGATTTCCTATCATACCCTTCTGGTTCTGCCAGCATAGGGTAGCCCTCGTACACACAGCAGCTAAAACATGCCGTCTCCAGAGGCAAATACACGTAGTTTTATAGAAACATACGGGAACAAGTATGGGTATCCGATAGGGTTTATCGAAAAGAAAGAGACCGTCTAATTAAAATGTATGTGCCTTACCAGCTAAAGCACAACGGTGTATCGTTTTGATAGAGCTTAATTCAAAATGCGTAACAAACTGGACTGAAACATTAGAAATGCCCTGCGATTAGACTATTAGCCTCCGAGAAGCCCGCTAGAAACACCAACAGTTTCCTCTAATAAATCCACATTTAATCACATAATGTAGGTGGTGTCTGCGCTTACGTGCCGCACCTAAGCGTGGTTTCCGTTTAGCTGCGATTTGCGGTGAATACCAAAAGGCTTTGGGGACTGTAGGGCAGAGCCCCACGTAAGCCATGTAAGAGACTGTCAGTAGGACGGGGCTAAGAAAGGACTTCCCCCGCCCGACTTCACAACCTCATTTCCAAACACGTCCTCTTCTTTCATCTTCTGGTATTTATGCACATCTCTCCGTATGTCTGCATCCTTTACCTTCACAACATCCTTACTGGAAAGAACGTTAGGAACATGCAAAGTTTACTTTTTGGCTGCATAAAACCCTCTCGTGCATTACAAAACGATCTAGCCTGTATTACCAGTAAAACATTTGTTTTTCAATCTCCAAGCAACGTCCAGTACTCAGCGTGCAATAAAACATCATCAACACGCTACCACCGCAAGGAACTCGCTTCTATCTTTTTTACACAGACTGCACCTTCAGATTTTGCCAGCCACTAATTCTTCAGGCTTTCCTCTTAGGATGTTGGCTATTTTTATTTTATGTTGGTTTCTTAAGGCAGCTCCTATTCTGGCCTCCAAACAAGCACACAAAATTACAGAAAACCTTTTGTCTTCACAGCAATCGCACACCCGCGAGTTAAGTGAAGCAGCACCCAGATGCGTAACGTTTGCTTTTAAGCAGGCTCCCACTTAAGTGTTCTCATGGGCATGAGCAAGTCCCTCCCCGGTGGGGATGTGCCCCGTGCTCTCCCCGGACCCCCCCAGAGAAAAGCTCTGCCTGCCCCGTGTCCAGCACCTCCATGCTCATCTCCCTTGCAGCACAAGCTCCTTCCCAAAAAGCTCACAGGTAAAGCAGCTGGCTTGTGTTCTTGGAGCCAGGGTGGAAAACACGAGAAACCACTGAAATTACACGTATGGGTTTTTCAGACTAGGTGCAAGGTTCTCGGCGAACAAGAAGTCGGTTGAATCGGTGGGCAGTGACACGAAGGACCTTCTCCAGCCGTCTCCTGCAGCCCACCCCACCGCTGCGGCGTGCTGAATCTGCCTCGTTTTCTGCTTTAAACTCCTAATAACTGCTGCGGCTTCCTTGGAAATACGTCAGCTGCTGCCCTAGATACCGACTCTGCTACGCCAAACAGCCTTTTCCAGACTGCGTGGTGACTACCAGCTTATTTCTCGTGTTATTCTCAGCATCTTTCGGTTCATCCTCATTTCGCCTTTCCAGCCACCCCACCCTACCACCACGCTGCTGTGCACCCTTCCCAGCTCCCTCTCCTCTCCCCTTCTCTTGGGCTCATACGCAGGAAACCAAGCATTTATTTGTCGCTTTTTCAGCCTTTAACCAACAAAGAGTTTTGCTCATTGCTCTGCAGATATTAATTCCTCCAGGCGCGGTAATAACGGGCTCCCTGCAGGGTCCTACTGATGCTCCCTGCACTGCCCACTCGCACCCTTAGCTACCAGCCCGTTTTCCAGCCGTGTTACAGCTCTCCCCTTATGCGAGTCAACTTGAATACTCAGAGTTGTATTTCATGCTCTCCTAAAAGCCAAATATATACTGTCTCTCAAATTGAGTTCCTCTCCTAATTCTCTTACTTCTATAAACAAACCCACCAATCACATATGCTGGGTTTTGCTCATGCTTGTGCTTTTGACAGCGGGCCAAACCATTGAAATCAAAAGAGCTTCGGAGCCAGGGTAAGCAATACAATATATGCTGCTTTAAATGTGGCAAATCTGCTTTTAATAGGCTTTTAACGACAACAGATTTTAATCCTGTGGAAGCAATTGTCTAGACTACTACCTGTGCATTTTTACAAACACATACTATATTTGCTTTTTCCAGTCCTCTCCTTTTTCTATATTCCTATCCCAAAACTGTATTACTTAAATCATCACATGATGCATTCATTCCAGGATTTTATGTTACCGACCTATCATGTTTTATCCACGGCTTCTAAAAATATTTTGCAATGGAATCAGGCCCTTTGGATTCATTCAGTTTAATGTCATTTCACTACACCACTTGCCTTCACCTAAGAAAACATATAAATACGCGGCAGGTTCACACGTCCTCTAGCTTTCAGGGACTAGCTCCTAGAGGAAACCTTAGCAGCATCATCCTTTCACATTTAATAGCAAATCTGGGGGCACAGCACGTGGCATTTAATAGAGGGGCCCCCGTTCCCTGTCGCAGATACTGCAAGTGGTCCAGCAGCTCTCTGGAAAGCAACGGGGGAGGCTGACGGGAATCTTCTTGATACCAAAGCCCACAGCTGACGCCTGTATTGCAAACACAAGTTTCATGCTGATATATAATCCAGGCAAACCCATAAAGAGAAAGAAAAAGGAAATATGGGAAGTCTTCCATCATAAAAGAGGGATCAGGAGAGTTTTTATAAAGTTTCAGAACTGTTAACCACTATAGAATTTGCCGGTATAATTTTTTTGTTGTTACTGCTTATGTTAATTGTTAAACTTTATTTGGAGTTAACACTTACACACAGTAGGTAAAAACACCTTGGAGGGAGACAGCAAAAATTGCTTAAAACTTCCCATTGCAAAAAGCCGCGTTCAGTGCGATGCTGCAGCCTCGCCAAGCTTGACTTGCTCAGGGTGAAATTTGCCTGGAAAGTTCCTGCAAAAACTACTGAGCTGTTTTCAAGAATAAAATTATGGAAAACATGTTCTGCCCGCAATAACAAATGGTCTGTCAGAAGCTGCCTGGACGTGGCTGGGTTTGATTTTTTTCTTTCTTTTCTGTTTCAGGCTATTGCTTTAAAGGTTTAATTTTAAACTTGGCAAGACTGCCCGGCCAGCGTTAGTCAGGGATCAGCCTTTCCCCAAGACAAACACTCGCAGTTGACTCACCGATGGTCTTTTGAAAGCAAATCTCAGCACGCAGGCACTTACCGGAGCCTTTTCAGCGCGGGGCTGTTAAGCAGTCCCAAAGGCGACGGGCACAGGGGCCCCGGTGGGAGCCGGGCAGCTCCTGCCCACCCGCTGCCTGCAGCACCCAGCCGCTCCGCTGGGGACTCGGACGCTGCCCCGAAAAGCAAACGAGGTGAGAAACTCGGTTAAAAAATAGGTGGCAACATAACCAAGGACTATTATAGCACACGAACATGGCGGGGTCTTGACCTTGACCCGGGCTGCTTTGGGTTCTTGCTGCGGGAATATCGCTGCCGAGATGCCGGGCACGCAGGCCACTGCTCCCTGTGCCATGGCACCGGCACGGCACCGGCACCTACCAGCCTTGGGGAATGCAAAAATGGGTCTCGGCGTTTGTAAGAAGTTCTGGGGCTTTTTTCACTCTTATATTTAGCAGGCTTAGGAATGCAGATTCTTGTTTCTAAAGCTTTATCAGGATTTCCTTCATAAACCTCTTTTATGGAGGTTAATAACTGGGATAAGGATTTCTTTTAGCTACAAACTCACTGGCCCGTAAGGCAATCTCTGGGCAGTTAGCTGTTACGCTGAACACCACAATGAAAAATGGGTTTGAAATCTGCATCCTGCAGAAGGAATGAATGAAATTTTGGGTTCCTAATGACCTGGGTTTTGTTATAAACGAAGAATTCTAGAAGTTGAGTGAATTTTTTTCGAAACACACCCTTCCCATAGCTTGTGATTTACAGTTCTGCCATCCGGAGAATAGCTGCGCATTACCAGTGAACCGGTCCCCTGCCATTTATCCCCTTTGCCGATGCGAAATATGAAAAAGCTATTCCAGGGGCCACGCAAAATTCCCCTCGAGTTCCTTCTGCTCAGGTTGCTTCCGCACAGAACAAAGCCAGGCACACCCTGCGTAGGAGCACCCTTACCAACACGGTGCCCAGAGCAGGACGGACGGACGGACGCTGGGCGCTGCCCTCTGCTCCCCAGGTCCAAAGCTCAGCCTGAGTTTAATCCTGAGAACTAAACAAAGTATTCTCGCACATGCGGTCCTGTCATTGCTTACATCCTGGGCAGCACTGGGTAACGCAGATCTGGAATTATAGCCACAGTAGTTATTCCGCATCTAGATGAGACTCCTCAGAAGGACTTTTTAAAGAGAATAAGGTGTGATTAAAAATCTTTCTCCCCACATTGCAAAACCAAACCTATAATCATTATCCAACTCCTGTTTCCACTGGTTCTATCCCGGGAAACTCTGGATTATGGCAGATTTATGTCAGCGTCCGGCTGCCACGAGAGGAGAGCCATGCCGAACCATGCACTGGCCACCCTCTGCGACGCAGTGAGCCATCTTGCCTTCCTAATTTTGAGGGCAACCATATATAAAAGAAAGTTCCTGAAGCTTATAATGCAGAACACAAACAGATACCATTCCACATAACATAACAATGCCGATAGCATGTTTATTTTTTATGAGTGTTGTAAAATTATGTTCTAAACTGTCTGAACTACAATAAAAAAAAGCTGTTTGGTTACCTCCGGAAGAACAGAGAGCATCCATCTGAGCGGAGGTGCCGGTATTTCTCAGCAAGGCAATGTTATAATGAGCTATGCTTCATTTCAGCAGATCTATCTGACATAGCGGGAGCATCACAGACCTCACAAAACTACAGCTGGTTTGTGCAGACACCCGGCAAGCAAAATTATTAAAATGCTGCACGCTGGCACTTTTCATAATGAGCAGTTTCGGGCAGACTAGGCTGTGTGTAGCAGGTAAGCAACAGCAGGTCTGCTCCTGCAGCCCCCGCCTCCAGCCTCCCCTTTCCCAGCATTTTTATAGTCTTTGTTCAGTTTGTCACAGATGATCCCTGACGCTTATTATAATGGCAGTTTTATTTATTTAAATACTAACCAGCTAAAGGATGTGAAAATAGAACAAAACCGGAAAGGTTTTCCGAGAGAAAAACCTCATTTTTATTCTTGTGAATTAGCTAGCAGGGATGCATCCCTGTAAATCAATATTGTTCCGGTGTGAGAGCTCACACATCCATATTCACACAGCCCACGTCCGACAGTGGCCTGAGGACACGGCAGGCAGAGACTTCTCGGAAACGTGACTCTTCTACCACAAAGCCCTCGTTTGCATCTTTAGAATCGCTCTGCAATGATGCCGCTGCTTTCTTAAAAGCACTTCTCTACATTTAGGTACAACAAGGTAAAAAAAATAAAATATTCTTAAAAGGAGAAGGATTCTTGCTGCTCAAAGAAAACCCAGCAGCCCGATCCGCCCGCGACTGCTGCGCTAGGAATCAGCCTTTCTGGTTTTTCATTATTTCATTTATGTGCAAGTTTAGCAGACATACCGGGCTGGGCTGAAACCTCCCAGTGACGTCAATGGGCCAGCGAAACGCGAGCGCTGCGAGACAGCGGCACCGCACCCAGCCTGCCCGGGTCTGCTGCTCCTCGCAGGCTGACGGCTCCGACAGATACGATCAATCACGCACTCCTGGCACGGCACCAAAGCAGAGCTGCTCCAGCATTTACAATGGCAAACGCTCCCCATCACTTGAGAATATTCTTTTTTTGTTCAGTACAATTGACAATGAAAATGGCATTAAAAACTGCAGATGGCAAATGTATTAGAGCGCTAAAGCTCTTCGCTAAATTCTGGAAGTTTAATTTTTTTGGAGGAAAAAAATAAAATTCCAAAGAAACAACATTGTTGCTTGGCTTATAAAGGGATTTAATAATAATTTTACAGGATAGATCCCTCCCCCCCCCCAATTACTTGTATCGTTCTGTTGCTTTTTTATGTAGCTCTCACTATAAATTCTAGAAAATAAAATGACTGCAAGCCTTCAATAGCAGTTTATCTTTTTTTAGCTTTCTTTTATGGAAAGCATATGAAAATGTGTTAATTCTCTCAATCTAACTGTTAAACATGAAAACAAGCTCAGTAAGAAACGGACTCATGATACCGTTTGATCCGATGAATCACTGCTGTATGCTGTGAAGCCACATGCACTCATTTCGCAGCACCTTTGGTTTATCAAGGAATTGTCCCGGTTCATCCAGTCCTTCTCGTCTGAGAGATTAAATCTGGCTGCGTGAGCACGGTACGGCACAGGACCGCTCTGCACGGCACTTGCCTGGAGAGCCAGACAGCATCTCTTAAGCCACCACGGAGCACGCGATGGGGAGATGCTGGGAGGAATGGGTATCGGCGGTGGAAACGTGGTGGTGGCCAGGACGAGGTCTCGGGACACGGCCGCCATAGCAGGGAAGTGGGGGGGATCATGTAGGAAGGAACAAAATTAGCTTAACTCTCTGTAGCACTATTAAAAATAATTTCTCAAGCTTATAAGCACGGGTGATGAGAGAAGTACAAAAATCAGAGGCGCAGAAGCACGCTTAGAGGTTGAAGAGCAGGGAAGCTAATCAGCAGACCTTTGCAAGCCAGTGCAGGACCCAATGGTACCCTCCCTCACGAGGAAGAAGAGCACTGCCTTCCCCTCTAAAAGCATTCAGGGAGACCTGGACTGATATGAGAAAGCCGGCATGTGGCTTCCCGGTCATCCCCAGGTGCCACCTAAACCAAAGGGTGTTCACTGCAGACCCACCAAAGCCAGGCTGGGGAGCGGCGTCCGCTGAGCTACCAGGGCAGCTCCTCCATCCGGGCTCACCCCGATCTGTCGACGGGACCGACACAGCAAGGGGTGTCTGCACCAAGTCAGGACTTAGACCTCTGCGTCTTAGACAAGGCAACAAGGAGGAGGAGGAGGAGAAGACTGGAAAAACAACTTCATGTGCATGACAGATATAGATATACATGAACTTGGCTAAAAAGAGTTTCCCATCCAAATAAAGTTACATAGATTATTTCACTTGAAGTTAAGATAAATAATGTAGATATGAGCAGGTAAATATGACAAGAGCAGCCTCAAACGCTCTAACTCTTATCTTCTGCCTTGCAAGACCAGCGTGAAAATAAAGCCAGACACAACTTGCAAAGATACACCGTGAAGAGAAGGGAAAGGTCACTAAATACCAAACACCATTCCTCCACCAGAATCCCTCCGCAAGCAGCTTTTCAAACAGTGAAAGCAAACCCTGCATTGCTCAGACCCAATTAAATCCCCATTATTTTATTGTTAAAAATCCTCTTTCAGCCAGGCATTGTCTTCACTGCAGACATATTTCAACAGCGTACTCTTTATGCTTCCTACAGCCATTTGTGAGCACAAGAGAAATATTTGGCTTTCTCTTTCTGAATTGTGCCTACAGATTTCTGAGTTATGTCTCTCAAACCTACCCTCTGCATATAAATCATTTCTTTGTTGAAGAAACCACCTATTTATAGAAGGCTATGGAATTAATACATGAAGACAACCAAAATGCTTTAAGTATGTCTAAAGTTACAGCTAAGCCCCACAAAAGCAAGGTACCTTGAAGGCAGAGCAGATTTTTACCTATGACATTGGAGAGTGTTAACTCCCAGACCATACCTGACTCTTCTTCTCTGAGGAGGTACTTCAAGAATCAGTTTAAAAATCAGAGTCAGTATATATGGTAGCACATTATGAAAAACACTTCCCGCCTCATATCCAGCAGTAACAACTGCAAACATCTCCGCTTGAATCGAGTGAGTTGACAGAGTTAAGGCCAGGATGGCTATTCTGCATCCTGTGGTTATCACCCCCGTGATAAATACGTTTCTCTTTCAGTACTGCTACAAGGGTAATGCCAGGAGCACCTGCGACTGCCTGCAGTTGCCTGCGGGCTGTGGGGCACCTCTCGGCGATCCCTGCGTTGCCACCAGCAGCAGAGACCTGGGCTTTCGTTCCACCACTCCCATCAACGCCCCGCCGCTGCTCTTCGGTCTCTGCACCACTTCTGCAGGGGACAGACCCCGGTTTTAAAACGTCCCTACGAACAAAACTTCGGCCACGAAGTTTCCCATTTCTCCACCGTGCATTTAGAAGAACTGACCTGCTGCTGCACTCCCAGCTGCAGACAACTCTTTTCCATTTCCCCAGAACAGTTCCCAAAGCCCCAGCCCAGCCAGAGCATCCCTCGGCACGGCCCAAAGCCCTCCTCTCTGCGCCCGAAAGCAGCCGCGAGCGATGGCCCGTCATCCACGTGGGGACGGCAGCCACCAGCTCCTCTCCTGGTCCTGGTGGAGAACGCGATGCTCGGAACCCCAAGGCCATCCAGGCTGGCCCCAGGCTGCACCGCTGAAACAGCTTCTCTGAAATGCATCGTTAGCGTCTGGCTTTAACGACCTCTTTGACATACAGTTAAGCAACTGCATACATGAGCAACTTCACTTGCATACCCGCCTGGCAGGGAACGGTTACCTGATTGATTCGCTTAATTTAATTAATACATTTTGGATAGTTCAGATTAGTGAACAGTTACGCTTCCACCAATGTCTACGGTACCTTTTTTTTTTTTTTTAAAGGTTAGTTAAAGAGTTTGCTCATGCATGATGGGACAGAGGAAAGAGAAGCTCAGAAGAGGACCAAAAATGTATTAGAGAGGAACAGAATGGCTGAAGATACAGTGCACATGGCGAACAGTAACTAACGAAGCTCAGCCGCGATGCATGCTCCGAACAAGCAACCACGTGGTTACAGAGGTCGTGATTAGCAAGACTCGGTCTGAAACTGTAACTAGACCAGCACGGGGCGAGGAATAAGCTTTATTTCCACCTGTGCACAGGTTAAGTGAATTTTTATAGGATAACGCCTATCCCCTCCTTTGTAACTCAACATACTGACAGGGCTGCCTCAGACCTGCACAGTTTTAAATTTCCTGAAACTTGGCTGATGGATCCCATCGGCTCCGATGGCTCTGCTTGTCTCCGGGCCCCATCTCTGACAACCCTCCCTCTTAGGGTCACGCTGCTGTTGAGCATTTATTTCAGTTCCACGCTTCCTACAGCTAAAATTACTTACGTTGCTCTTGCAACTACAGAAACGTATTTCTCCTTTCTCCGAACGCAACGCTTATTTCCGTAACGCCCTCTGCTCTGCACAGGCGCTAGCACCGTCCATAACTAATGCACAAGGTCTCTCCTCTTCCTTGCATTGGTAATTCTGGCAAATCGATTAACGCTTCACATCAGGGACAGGAGAATGGAAAGGCAAATATTTAGAGAGAAGGAAAAGTTCATTATTGTATTATCCTAAGACTTCTGGTTAAAGTCTTTTTTCTGATCCAATATTCCTCCTGATCCAACATTCCTCTATCTTAGCTTACTAGGGTTCCTCCTCACGAGGGACTTCCTAAATCCAACCGACAACTCCCCCTGCCAAAACGTCAAGGGGAAGCATGGTAATAATTTCAAGATAGGTCTAATGCGAGCTCTGCTAACGCGCAGCAACGCCTGCCGCTGCGCCGGGCGCAGCCACGTGCCTCCTCGCTTATCTCTGTCCTTCAGATCTGGCACGTCGCTGAGCGCTGGCAGCAAAGGCACATCTGCCTTCCTCAGCTCGCCCAGCCTGATCTGCCGGCGCCGGACCGCGTCCCCCACGGCCGGGCGCCTTCGGAGCTCGCTCGCGCACAAAAACAATTTTGCAGGGGCAATGTCATACAGATTTTGACACTCCCCTGGCCACTGCTTGTCGAGATCCTGCCAGGATTTTCAACACGCACGCCTGGATGTCACATTTGAACTCTCCTCTACCGCTGCAGACGAATGGGCATGTATGGAGAAAGGAAAGCCGAAGTGTTTTGGTACAAAGATGATGAATGCTGGTAACGTGCTTGTCTGAAACGACGGGATTGCGCAGCGCGTTGCACAGCAATTGTACATCTGACACCTTGATTACAGGGTCCTTATTTCTCTGCAAGCGCTACATCTGCTTGGGAGCGAATGCAGGAGTCGAACAGAGCGAGCGCGGTGCGGCCGCCAGCACACCCACCCGAGCAGCACGTGCTGGACCTCTTCACCTGGGTGGGAACCCGCGCTGCCAACACCCTGCGCCCTCCCGAGCGCACAGCGGCCGTGTGAACGGGCGAGGTGACACGTGCCACCAGGTCTGTCCCCAGAAGGGCAGAGGGTGTCTGAGCAGCGCCGTGCCTCCCCCGGGCCGGCGCAGCGGGAGGGAGAACGACCTCGCCGTCCATCCCAACCCACAGCGCAGCAGAGAAAAAGCCATCTTTCCCATCTCAGCTATCCATCGATTCATCGATGCCTCGCTGGGCGCAGAAGACACAGCCCTAGTGTTGATGCAATGTCATGACAGATACCGTTGGGTTTTTTTAGGCAACCTCACACCGATGTGAACGGGTCCCTGGGAAGGGAGGACACACAGCACCTCGCACGGAGAACTCAAGCAACCGGTGGGACCCTCCTTCTTTCCCCTTCCTGCTGCCTCCTTGTTTATAGGGGCCCCCTGTTTCTTCCTTTCTTCGCATTTGCTTTAACCAGAAGTCTTCTGATAATATAATAATGGGCTTTTCCTTCTCTCTGAATATTTACCTGTCCGTTCTCCTGTCCCTGAAACACCACACGCGGCTCTTCTTGACGAACAGACTCTGTGCTCTGGAGAAGGAAAGCTAACTGTGTATCTTTACTGCACCGTTCAACGACTCAGAGCCTCGATATTTTTATTAATATACACAAATACTGAGCTATAGGTTCATCTCAGAGCCTAATGCAGAGGGAACCACAGTTAAACGATTATGAGCAATAATAAGATTACATAGAATAAATTCTATGTAAGACCAGGATATGTATGTGTAGAGGTAAGACTACAGAATACAGTATTTGAATATTTAGAGTATCAAATTCTCTCTGTATTTTATGTTCTTACAAGATGCTGTATAGACTACGTAGAATATCTGCAACTAAAAGAACACATATATCACACTATCCAATGACTTCGTACCTTAACTCCAACAGCGGACCTTTACCTATACAAGCGGACCCTTACCTATACAAAGCAAAGCCGTTTCGGTGCAGTCTATGGAACGCGACCTGCGGCACCCGCGGCGGGACGTGCCTCTGAAGTTTCCCCCGCGTCTCCCCCTGCCCGACGCACCCAGATCGGAGCAGAGGCAGCAGCGGCAGCTCCGTCTGCTTATTAGAATGCAACAGTAGTTGACAACAGACTTGAGAAGGTACGGAGGTAACACCATGAAATCACCCAAGCGAAAAGACGTTTTAGTGACTCATTACTTTTTTAAATGAAAACTTATGTTCACACACACCTTATCACAAAAACAATTAAACACAATACAAAATTTTCCATCCTTTTCGCACCCCCTCTCACCACCCCCCCACCCCCCCCATTACTAGGCGACGTGAGGGTGCGTTGTGAGATCAAAATCTGATCAGGAAAGACAAGAGGAAAAGAAAATATGCAGCAAGCACTGTGACAATTTTACAGCTTGAAGAACACGTATATCCTTATCAATGCTTCTGTTTAGCAGCTGCTTTTTGCAAATGTAAAATCGCAGACTTTCAAGCTCTTTTGCCCACCAGAACTGCTCTGATCCGGACAAAACCAAGCAATACTTACCAAATCCACGAATGACGGCGATTAGGTAAAAAATTAATATTTAACATCTTCTAAGATGACACTTCTCTTCTACTCGTCCAAAAATATTCAGTACATTTTCCACTTAATCCAAACTTCTCTCCTTCTAAAGTTGTGTCAGTGGCACGTAGCTGTTTCCAGGAGTTTTTACTCTTTGTGATTACACGTCAACTCCCATTGCAGGGTGGATGTCACTTTATATATGAATGCAAATAACTTGGCAATCAAAATGTGAGGGTGCCTGTGGAACAGCCTCTACAGACTCCCATATTTCTTCATTTATATCAGCAGAAGAAAAAAAAAAAAAAATCTATTTCTGGCAAAGCCCTGACTGCAGTTTCCTGCTCTCATTTGTATAATCCCTTCCAGTGATCCTGAGACGGGGGGGGGGGGGGGGGCCGCAAGCCTTTTCCAAACTGGAGAAACAGCCCCATTTTCCTGTTTATCCTTTCCAGGCCATATCCCTCGTTCATTCACCACCTTCACAGATGAATCAAAGTTTTCTGATGCTGCAGAAACTCCGCTCCCAGGTCCCTCCTGCGTAACCTGCGCAGGACGCAACGATGAAGCTCCCGGGTGACGCGGGCGCGGGGAGCTTCGGGGGGACCCAGGCTCCTGTCCAGGTTAGGGGTTACGGGCAGGAGGGAGCGCGTCTCTACGGCAAAAGGCCTGGCTTATCCATCCCACCGAACTAGAAGAAACAGGAAAGCTTTCGGAGGGTCGCGAGCTGCCTGCAAGGGGTCATTCTGCACAACGAGGGGTGTGCTCTGCGTTACTCCTGTCACTCGGGGAGGGGTCTGTGTTTCTGGACGGGAGCCCCAGCCGCCTCCCAGCCCTCCCTCCGCCTGGCTGGAGAGGTGCTCTGCCTGCAGGAAAATCCTCCGCGCAGGTACGTCCGCAGCTGCAACTTCACCCAGAGCCTTGGAGCGAGAGCAGGTTTGCGTCTCTCTGCATAAAATGGAATTTTACAAGATTTACATCTAAATCCCGCCGCTAAACATCAAACCCAGCGCAGCTCCCTGGTGCATCGAGACGTCAGGGGGTGGGTGGTGGGAAGACAGCCGCCACGGAGCTGCGCGGGGAGCAGCTCCCGAAACCAGGGCTTTCCGCAGCAGCGCAGCCCGGGGCTCGGCTGCCAGCCCCCCGCCACGCACCCACACCCGCAGCCACGCCGGGGCTGCCGCCGGAATCGGCAAGGCTGCACCTCCGCCGGAGTCGGTGCTGGGGACGCAGAGCCGGGGAGGGGATCTTGGGACAAAGGGAGGGCTGGTTAAATAAAGGAGAATTTAAAGCGCTGGAGCAGCAACAGTGGGATGGTTTGGGAATGCTGAAAGGGGATCTGTCCACGCGTCCCTGCCCAGGCAGCACCCGAACGCAGGGGCAAGCAAGGGGGTTACGCTAATGAGGCTGGAGCGTACGCTGCGCTTCCTTCTGTTTGGGAAACAAAAAGTTCAATGTCAAGAAATGTGCAGTATGTACGAGCAAATTTTCCGTTTACTGGATTTGTTCCTCCCAGTGAAGTGTCGAGACGTTTCACCTTGACAACCAAAAGGAAGGGATTTTATCAGCAGCTGAAATCAAATGCATAAGCAAACACGTATAAATGGACTTTCTATAGGTGATGTATAAACGGGCTTTACATTTCATCAGAGCCGTAAGGGATGCATAATGTTCCCTACCCCCGGAGAGGAGGGTACCCCCAGCAGCAAGAGGGGACAGCACGGGAGCCCAGCAGCCCGGGGCGCTGAGCCGGGCATCGCACGCCACGGCTCGAGGAGTCTGTCCACAAACCGAGCCCCGAAACCTGCTGGACCACCCCGCCCCGCAGCTGAGTCCGAACTGGAAAGGGGAACGAGTAACTCTTTTATTAATGAAGATCTCAAATCCAATTTCAAAATACACAGAAAGGGGTCAACTGGCAACGTCATTACATACTAAGTCACAACTCCACAGTTTGCACCGACACGGTCAAAGCTAAGAAAAAACCCAGACCTCTGTGCTTCTCTTCTCTAACAGATCACAGAATCACAGAATCATATAGGTCAGAAAAGACCTTTATTCTATTGACATTAAAAAACATTTCATAAAAATGTAGGGGCAACGAAAAAGTATAATAAAAAAGTGAGCGTGCCTGTAAAGACGGAGTATGGGTAATCAATACGCAAACAGTTCGTGCCTCTCACGTGCCTTGCTGCATCGCCACTTTTGTCAATTTGCTTTGAAAGGAGCCAGTTTTACAGGCGGTGGCGAGTAATTTTGCTTTCAAATCAGTGAAGACCACAGAATTATGCATCTTATATATGAAAAAGGCCCACAAACCTCCATGGATGGAGATAAATATACAGATACACAGACGCATGCACACCTTCAACCCCAGCCTGCAGACTGTACTACTGGTACAACAGGTAGTTGGACAAATGGCCGTCTTTACACGCAGCCAGCAGAGACATCAGTTCTGCTGTGACTGGCTTCAAAAAGGGGATTTACATTTTCAGAAGTGGTGTTTATTATGCTGGAAACACATGTTGGTTTGGACACAGTTGAAAACTCAGCTCAGAAGAGATTTCAGGCATTTCTTGATGTGGGAATTTCTAGATCCCTGTGCCCTCCATTTCTTTTGTGAAGTAAAGCCCGGCATCACGGGCTTCTTCTATACATGCTTGGCACCTACAGTCAGGCTAGCAAAACCCAGCATCATAAACCCACTGATCTACCTCATATAGTTTTCATAAACGAAAACCACTGCGTGTGAGAGTTAAATTAAGTAACTCCTCCCATGGGGCAGGCTGAAATTTAATTTGCTGTCAAGTAAGAGAAATTCAGCTCACCTAATGAGCTTAACCCAAGCCTTCGGGCCATTCCCAATGGACATGCCAACATTGTGGGCTTGGGGAGCAACAAACCGCTGTCGCCCCCAAAAATCTCCCACCCGTCACTCCGCTGGCTTCTCATCCAATCTGCACCCAACAAGGTGAAAACTCTCATGATTTCACACGACTCAGAGAATCAGAGAATCACAGAATTGTATAGGTTAGAAAAGACCTTTAAGATCATCGAGTCCAACCATAAACCTAACACCACCAAGCCCACCACTACACCATGTCCCTAAGCACCTCATCCAAATGGCTTTTCAATACCTCCAGGGATGGGGACTCAACCCCTTCCCTGGGCAGCCTGTTCCAGTGCTGGACAACCCTTTTGGTGAAGTAAAATTTCCTAATATCCAGTCTAAACCTCCCCTGGCGCAACTTGAGGCCATTTCCTCTCGTCCTATCATTTGTTACTTGGGAGAAGAGACCGACCCCACCCTCCTTTCGGGTAGCTGTGGAGAACAATAAGGTCTCCCCTGAGCCTCCTTTTCTCCAGACGAGAAATTCCTTTTTAATGTCCTCCTCTTGCCCTACATGACTCTGCCCTGTCAGCTTCACCCCAGCTCTCAGGCTGGTACATTAAAATATTGCCAGGTTTCAAATGGCTGTGCCCTCCACCCCTCATGCCGGGGAAAAAACACCAGCACGTCCCTCTCGACTAGAAAGTCTGCCACGTTGGCCTTCAACATTATTCTCATTCTTCTTGGTGAAAAAGACAAAATCAATTCACTGCTAATTTGGTAACAGACGTGCGCTATTGCTCCTTTTCTATCCTACCACACTGCGATTCTGCGTTTTCTCTCCCTGCTCCCATTTGTACGGTATCGCCCTTCACGTTTCCAACCTTTCCCTTCATTGAGCATCCTGCGCTTGATGTGGATAATTGCAGGGAACATGGCAGTAATCAAACGGTGGCTGGGTGGGAAGGATAATAAGTGATTCTCCTGTTTTTTTCTCCTATAGCTTCTCAGACAGTTGAATAACTATCCTCCACTAAAGACCCAAATGAAAGACTAGCAATTGGAATATCAACATGACATAAATGAATATAACTCTCGGGACTATGATCAGAACCCACTTCTACCTCACTTCTGGGTCTAAGCACCGCTGAATGCCCTGCCTCCTACTCCTACACACTTCCAAAACCCATCAGATTGTTCATTTTGATCTTCATCCACTGGGTGCCACATCTACGTATTTAATATGTTTATTAATTAGAGGATAAAATGGCTTTGCAAGCCCTACTAACGATGAGTCTTAGTCCCATCGGTCCATCCTGGCAGCCCCAATACCGACGTTCCACCAGGAAAACGTCAAATGTTTTGTGAAAAATTGCACAGACTCTTCAAAACCATTTTCTAGAAAACCAGCACATAACATTTTTCCACGTCTTTCCGAAAAGTTACATAACGCAGCTATTGCGCAGCTGGCCCGTCATCGTGCTGGCTTGAAACACTCCAGACCCTTCAGCGCTTCGTTACCTTTATTCCCTCCATCAACAGCAGGTTGCTGCGAAGGCTCAGGAATGTTCCCTGTCCTCGAAAGGCACAGACACAGCAGCCTGAAAAAAATCAGCTGATATTTGGGATATCTTGAGACAAACCAGAAGCGCAGCACACTTGTAAAAATAGGCATATTTGATGCTCTTTCCAGGTTGAAGGCCATACACTAATGCAAGAGCGTAGTGGGGTTTTCACCCCAGATAAATAAATAAAATACTGAACACGTTTAGAGGAATATTGTGTTCTTCCTCCTAGTTGTTAACAGTGGAATAATCGGGATAACATGCAAACATCCTAGCTTGTAATTGAAAAGCGTGAGCACCGCTCAGAAACGAACTTCTGCTCTAATGCTGCTCCCCGGTATTTTATTAGCTGTTCCGCAGAGCGGTATCGACCCTTTCGCAAGTGTTTATATTGTTGGGGGTTTTTTGTCACATGCCGCTGCCACAGGCTGCTCTGCGGAGTACAAAGCTATCTATTGATTTGGAAAGGATGCGATTGCTTGTGCACCAAACCAACTGCTCAGCCACGCAGAAGCTTCTCATTCATTCTTTCTTTCTGGCTACACCGATTCATAATGATGAAATACTGATTTGTAATTCTAATTTCCTTCTTTCTCTTAAATAGGCTGCCCAAGGACTGACCCAAGAGCTGCAGGAGCATTACCTTATCAACCCTTACATTAAATACCAGCATTCTCCATGTCGTACCGAAAAATACACTTATTTAAGAAATGCAGTCATAAAGCATATACCCATTCAAAATAATTAGCTCATCAAACATAATTTTAAGATAATCTATTTTTCTTGACTTTTGGAATTCTGTTCACCAAATAATCAGCTATATCTGCTGCAAGCTGCCTTGAAACCTGCAGGTAATTTGGTGTGCCAGGAAATTACCGGCTCCAAAACCCGACCAGGGTCTCACACAGACTCTTCTGCAAAATGCGTATGCCAAAGACCTCACAGGATTACAAGTCTAAGATAAGCCGAGCGTTGGGCTGCAGAAAGTAGCAGGCATAATTACAGGTATGCATTCATTAGGGACAGGCTCACGGAAATCTCGTGCCAAGGCAGATGAGTGTTTAATTGTCAACTCAACCCTTCAGGGCTGTTTTTTCCCCCTGCTCTGCAGCTGGTGCAGTCCCTACACCTGGGCGACGGGTGTTTAAGAGGTGCTGAAGATGACTGATGGGCTCCCCCTCATCATCTCACACTCACGTTGAACTCGGTCTGCAGAGCTCTGGATAACTGCAGGCAGGAGATGGCACAAGCACTTGATGTTTTCCAAAAGCGGTATCACTAAAAGTCATTTGGCAGCAGGAAACTTCAGCTTCTGGAGTGATGCTATCAGTATAGCCTGAATCCCTCCTTCACAAACGCAAAAGCAAAGTGCCCCCCAGGACGACTCATCTTTTCAAAACAGATACAGCACCTCCATCTTTCTCACCAACACCTTGCCTCCCCTCTTCCCGTAAATAAAACTGTATTTTCAAATGGGCAACGTTCAAGCCAAGCAACTCAACGTGGAAGAGGAGGTGTTTCAAAGCAAACCGTTCACACAAACGGGGCTAAATCCGAGGGACCGCGTTTGCCTTCAGAAGAGAGCACAGCCTTTTCCCTCGGAGAAATCCCCAAACCCCTCTGCCCGCTGCCACTGGCCACCGCACAGGGCGAAGCGTGCACCGGGCGCAGCGCGACGCGCAGGGCATCACCATCCCCATGCAGGACCCGGCTCTTACATCGTGCCGCGGCCCAGAAAAGCAGCATTTACGTAAAAAACGTGCGAGATGCCTTTGAGCCGAGTGAGTGACTAGTGCGGCACTAAAGCAAGCAGCGTGCTATATGGGATCGGGCAGGGAAAAGAACCAACGACAGCTGCCGTCAAAGCAACACCAAGACTCGGAAGCGCTCGGTTGCTGTCACGCTATTGCATGCGTTTGGGATAAGTTCATGTGGAAGCCAGCGCTCCCCAGTTCATCCCAGTGAATGGTCCCTCGCCCTGCCTCGCCTTCCCGGCAGGTTTAAGATGATACGGGAGGCAGAAAGCAAAGAGGAGTTGGTGGGGGAAGATGTCAGAGCAGGGGAGCCACCGACGACGCACCAGACTGGCGCGGGTAAGTGGGAGAGAGTCAAAAAGAGCCTGTACAAGAAATAGAGGAATCTAGAATAAGGAAAAAAAAAGGAAAATCAGCTCGTCGATACTCGATCCACCCTCCAACTTCCCAGCGAATGTTTCTGAAAAGTTTCCAACAGAAAATAACATAATGAATCGACAACGGCAGCTGGTTTGTGAATACCGAGCACCACATTCTTCGTAACCATCTCCAAGGGGTCTCAGTACTGACTTAGCTTGCATTTAATTAGTGGGAGAGTTTTTATCTATTTTATGTCAACAGCATATATGATGACATCTTTAGAATGCACATTTTTGGTGAGAGCACACCAAAATCTCAAAGCTGGGAATGTGCTGTGTAGAGAAGTGCGTGCACTGAACAGGTTTCCATCTGGATTATGTTTTGATCTACAGTTTTATTGCATCTTTAGGGAGCTTTAATTTTATGTTCCACTTTGGCTACTTCCAACCTCTAAAGCTTTCGCAAACCAATTTGTGGAAGCGATGCTGCAGGGGATGCGAGTTCCCACCGCAGCGTGCGAGGCGACTAAACCAAACCTAAGCATCATTTCTCTGATGGAAACAGAAACTACCACAAATTTTTCAAAATGAGCTTTATGCCCATGATTAAATTTATTTGCTCTTGATGCTCCATTTCTTTGGAGATGCAGTTGCTCTGTTAGCTCAGTTAGGGAAGAAACACGGATGGCCGTTTTCTGGGTGAAACTAAATGAAGTAACTGAGAAGTAGTGCTGTCATCCCTTGCATACCAGAATATCATCACCTGTAAGCAGACTAATAATTAGAGATGAGGCATCTCAGAGTAGTTAGGCGGTAACGTATCAAGCATCGTGAGGCTTCCCAAGCTTTCCAAGCCGTGACTCTGGGTCCCCCCTCCACCGGCGGAGCCATCTGGAAAAGCAGATGCCGAACGAACGCCCGACGCCGGCGCGCTCTTCCATCTTCCCACTCCCTGCTGGAGGCCAGGAAGAAAATCCAAACCCCACACCAGGCTGGACGTCTTCTGGATGAGTAATAAACCCCCATAAACACAGCCCTGGGCTCTGACGTGGCCCTGGTGTTCTCAGAGTCGGGCATCTAAAGCAGGACTCAAATTTCGGTACCGACGTAAAGGACCGGATTTGTAGATGTGATAAAGCCCGAGGACCAGGGCGGCGGGCGGGAAGGCACTCGGCAGCCAGGAGCTTTGCTGGCTTCCCTAGACCTCAGCTACAGCACAGATTTATACGTGAAAAAAATAATTGCCTCTTTAACATAGGTCATAATATTATGACTTATAACCCTCAACACTTTTTTTCTTTTTTTTTTTTTTCGTGTCTTCAACCCTTTAAACTGTAGTTTCGAGAGCATTAGCTTTCATATCTCCTTGACTGAAGAAGGGGTATTTTTACATGACGGCATTTTGCGTTAAAACAAGCAGATGACAATTTCGGAGTGCAGTACTTAAGGAGCTATTTCCTGACAGGAGACGAGGGAAAGCAGCAGCTTCCTCAGGCACTCAGATTGCTCCTTTCTGCTCTCTCCCGTAACGTTAACTCCCACCATGCTCTCAATTTCCTCTGAGTACAAATCCATCTGCATGAAAATATTTTAAAATATTTTCTATTACATCCGATTTCGTGACAGGGAAGAAGCCCCAGAACAGACAGGAAAACGTAATCACATTCTCCGTATGCTTCCTCACTTGCAAGCAGCTCTTTTACATCCACCACTGGCCACGGCCACGGCGATCCCAAGTGAACGCCACGAGGAGAGGCTTCCAAATCTTTGCAAATTTACCAGTTAGCACTTGTTTGGACACGAAGCGGCCATCACGCGCTCCTGCAAGCGGGCTGGTCCCAGCACAGCCTGTCTCCACTGCACCCCGTCTCCAGGTGTCGCGTCCTTACAGCGGTCAAATAGAAAGCGCGAACAACGTCCTGGGCGCCTTCCAGAAACGGAGTGCAACCCTTTGGGGCCGGACAGAGAGAAGGCTCTCACCTACAAGTCTAGGAACAAGGCTCTTCATCTACCTCTAACAAATATTACAATCCCCGATTTTCACTCTAAAGAAGATAATACAATATCCTGCACCCTGAAAAGTCGGGAATCTTCAGTTTCTCAGACCCCTTCCGAAAACGAAAAAAGCTAAGACAATATTGCAAAAGTTAGCAATATTAAGGTTTTATTTAATACATCATTTCCTCGGCATATTGAAACTTCTCTCTCAATGATATAAATTATATTTCTGTAACAAAGAAGTAACTTACACTGACAATAGTTATTTTTTCATATTGAAATCACTCTCATTTTAACTTCCAGCAGTAGAATAATATGCACGTCTCTATGCATTCACCCAAGCCAGAAGATTTTGGCGTGCTAAAACTGTGAAAAATCAGAACAATAATAATTTTTAAATAATTTGAAAACAGTGAATGTGCCATCATTATACCAGAAGAGAACATTTCCCAGAGTTAGCTACACAAAGTAAGTCATGCTGTGTCATTAAATGCCTGTCGCAGGGCGCAGCACACTGTGAAATACGTACAGCGCATGGCAATAATTCGCTCTGAACCGAAGGCGGGTGAGCTCCAGGGTGGCTTAGACCTGCTGTGGGTACTTCTACCTCATCTCGTGCTCCTGGCACAGCCGGTCTCTGGTTTTAAATCTCCGTCGCTTGGGGGCAGGAAAGAAGTGGCGGTGGTTTGTTGAGCGCAGGACGTTTTCTCCTTTTTCGCTATATTGGCTGAGCTGCAGTCTCTGTTCCCGTAAAACTGCAAACCCCTAAGCACGGGGAGCACGGGGAACCCTACTCAAATCCTTCAGTGGCCAAGCAAGGTGAAAACGAGACAACATTAACCATAGTTTAACAAAAAGGTTAGCGAACATGAAGAAACATACTTGGAAGCTATATCAAGGAGATCACAGCTTCATGGCCACAACGTTTACTGTTTTTTTACAGTCCTCATCTTTTACAAATACTTGTGCTGTCCTGTGGCCTTTAAGCTAATGTATGAATGAGCTAGACGGATATTTAAACATCCATCTGAACACCGTCCATTGGGACCACCCTGCAAAGAGATCTCAAACGCAGCGTGGCACCGACTCAGATGAGCTGAAATGGGACTGAATAAAAATGATGCGTTCATTGCCAACCTGCTCTTCCCATGCATTTAGCAACACATCTTGTCGCTTATGTGACTAACTATTATATTTTGTTCTCACTAAGTACACGGAACCATTCTTCTCAAGGTAGCTACATCAGGAATCCATCTCCCTCATCTTCTCATCTTCCCTGGTGGGAAATCGGCTTTGCAAAACAGAAACAACGGACATAAAGAAACGCAGAGGGAAAGGACTTCTTAAAGCCATTTTTATTTTTTTATTTTCTAAGTTGATTTTCTGGGTTGAACCTAATTAGAGAACAGGTATATCTAGACAGAATCTGAGGGAACATCTACTTTTATTCCAGGCAGAGCACTTACAAAGCCAGCGTCATTAGGACCGGCTTCACGTGAGGACGCGTACCCATCTGTCGTTTAGATGTGCACTGAAGGGGCTTATACCACGTAGCAGTACAAAAGTGTTTGCCCAGATAATGCTCCTTTTCCTGCCATTATTACCAGCAGTGGTAAAGCATCTAATCCCCAGCGTACGGCAGCCTCGGGCGATGCCGGTGTGTCTTACAGCACCCACACACCTCTCCCGCCTTCGCTGGAAGCACCGCTTCTCCCAGGGGATTAGGCTCAGGATTTAACAATCCCCAAAGCGTCGCTCTCTCTGAACTAGGTGAAATTTCCCAGTTTTGCCAGCAAAGGCTTTGCAGGAAACAGAGGATGTCACTTTTCAAGAGTGCAAGCTCTGCCAAAGCCCCACAGAAAACGTAACATCTTTTTTACTGAAGTTTGGCGTTACAACAACATTTTGAAAGAGAAATGACATTGCACATAATTTAATACACACATATTAATTTCAAATAGATAAAGCTGACCGTGAAGTTCAGCACAATAGGTAGAAACACATAGTTTCCACAGACACCAGGGCTAAAATGAGGTATTTCAGTCCTATCTAGTCCAGGACCTGGTACGAAGGACAGACTTGTCCTGCACAAAGTCCGCCTCTCTCGGCAGAGAGGTGCCCCTTAGAAGAGCCTTTCCCACCATCCTCAATGATTTTTTCTATGGATTGCTCTTGTCTGGCTTTCTGCATGTCCTATGGTATATGATGAAAAAATACTACTCCCGGAAGAGATTTCATGGAGGAGTTTAAGCCCTTCGAGAGACTTACTCATGCATCTCAGAATAGTCCACGTCGCAGCCTGGCATCGTGAGTCTATATATTTAACTGTTATACCTTATCGCTTACGTTCCCTACCCTCTAAATATCACTATCTCAGGAACAGGGAGAAGGCACGCGCTTCCTAAATGTTTCCAACTTCGGAGGAAAAAAAAACCCAACACACACACAAAAAACTTTTGAACTTTGGCATCTGGACTCTTTCCAATTCGTTTGCCCTCTACTACAATTTTCAAACTATTTTTTATTGTTCCCATTTCCCTGACAAAACCAAATCTCAGAGATAAGGGCAAGAAATCGGGAAGCATCTCCCCTCTGCACTCCTCAGCCCAAAGCACGTCGTATCTACAAAAGGTTTTGTAGACCCGACGGTAGCGATACATAAAAACGACAAAAATATGTCCACCCAAAATATGTTGACTTTCTTTATCTAATACGGAAAATAAAAGCTCCACGTAAAAGTAGACCTGTAATATAAAATAGCAGGTGTATTATTTTAACCGTAAAGGATGCTCCTATAGCACCGCATATTCTTTCAAGAGCACTTATGACACCTGCACAAAAGAAACCCTGCTGAGCCGGGGTGACGAAGCCCCAGACGCCAGAATTAGGACGCTGACACTACACCGCTTTTTTCACGCACTCAAATAGCAATTTGAGAAATACCCTCCCAGTTTCAGGCAAACACGAGCCCAGATGTCTTTAGAAAAAGGCTCCGCACAGGCCACCGTTACCTCCCGACACTTTTCTCTCCCGGGAGCCTGGTTATGGCATTTTCTTACAGGAAACATTTGACGCAAGGCAAGTGCAGTGCATTTGTTTCCTTGGAAACAAACCCTTTCAACCTCCATCGCACACAATCTTAAGCAAAAGAAAACTCTGTAATTAGGCCCAAGGTCTAGATATTTTGAGCCAGCAAGATGTTAAATCGCAACTATTTTATTAGCAATAGAACACAATGAAAACGCACTTATCTCAATTATTGGAGTAGTAAGTCTTCATATCAACCAAAACAATAAACCCATTGAATTATGCTAAGAAATATAATTGCTTGCCCATTTAACAGAATTTAGATTTGGATTTAGCTATATTCTGCACCAGGATTAAAAGAAAACCTTTAAGTGACAAACAAAACTGAAACAATCAAGAGGTAACATTTATTCATTTAGGAGACTTTAAAACCTTGAATAACCACCAACGTGCTGCTGTTAGCGCCTGTCGTAAACAACATTTGGCCACAAAGGCTGAAGCACTATCAAGTACCACCACCCGCACGTACCTTGTCAGTACTTTCCTCGGGCTCTAGTACGAAGCACTATCATTAGCACCGACTTTTAGCCAAATACTGTTTGCTCTACAATAAACTACTGTATAAAACTCAATATCATATTGATTGATTGATCGGCTTCGCTATAGAGCTTTTGTTGTCGGGAGCAAAATCCTTTCTCACACCCCAGGAAGATGCTGGACCACCAGAGATCCACTTGTACAAGCGTCGGCAAGAGCTGGCATGGTTGCTTCAGCCAGCGGGATCAAGAAACACGCGTATCCTGGTCTTCATAATATCCACTTTCCAAATCTTTATATTCATAAATATATAGAAACGGCCTCAAGTTGCACCAGGGGAGGTTTAGACTGGATATTAGGTAAAATCTCTTCACCGAAAGGGTTGTCAAGCACTGGACCAGGCTGCCCAGGGAAGGGGTTGAGTCCCCATCCCTGGAGGTATTTAAAGGACGTTTGGGTGAGGTGCTTAGGGACATGGTGTAGTGGTGGGCTTGGTAGTGTTAGGTTAACAGCTGGACTCGATGATCTTAAAGGTCTTTTCCAACCTATACGATTCTGTTCTATGATATAACTGACCAGGAGTCAGAATACAGAATGGCCTGAATTTTGGATTCTGGATTTGGATTCAAATTGGATTCTGGATTTGGATTCGAATTTTGGATTCTGGATTTGGATCTGGATTTTCACCAGCACTACTTTTCCCAGCAGAATCAAAGGTAAAAGCTTGTATTTGTTACTGCAGGCCCAGTGCTACGCTCTTAACAAACACATCCGCAACGTGAAAATAGTTCAAGAATCAAAATCCTGCAGTCAGAGGAAGTAGGTGGATTCTTTCAGTAGAACTATAAATAATGGCCTGAGGAACTTAGTTAAAAGGAACTGGATATTTTACTTTAAAATATATTGGCCAATTCTATTCTGCTGATGATTCCTCGGTGTTTTTACTGTAGAAAATCTCTGTATCATTTCAACTAAAAAGATGCCAATTGAATTCTACAAAAAAATTATCTGAAAAGACAAATGGAAAAGAATTATCTATTAAATTCTACTGTAAAGTTGATATTTTTTCCTAAGAAGAAGTTTTAAAGAATTATGGAATTATTTAGTCTATAAATCTGTAATTTTATATCATTCTCTAATTCTATTGTTAATTTTTATACATTTATAAATTATAGGGTATTTTTGCTATGCTCTGAACAGATTATCAAAATATTATTTCTGTTAAATTCTACTACTAGGCTACTTGGGGAAATGGATCATTAAAAGCAAGATTTACAAAATTATAACTTCATGTTTCATACAGCAAAACTGAACCCGGGAGTGAAACTGTTTCACAGCCCTTAACTTGTATTTGCCATTCTCTGGAGAGTCCCTCACTTGCTTCTGATAGATTTTCCTTTTCCTCGTATAAATGTTTTAAAATGAGAAAGATTTATTCTCTGACCATCACGTCTTTTTGATTAAACATTACACTGCAGGGCTTTTTCCACAATAAATAGAGTGATTTTCAATAAACGGAAGCGTCATGACACTTGTGAGTTGAATCAGTTGAACAAACAGAGGTAAATCACGGGGAAGGGAATTTGAATGCTTTTATGGATAAAGATTATTGTGCTTAATGTTGAATAGACGCTGAAGTTTCTTGCTGAAACAGAGTTTTAATCTCTTCGTGACCAAAGCACTGCCCTGAGAAGAATCACAGCTACTGAGAAGAGTCAATACAGAGATGAATCTCAAATCACCATTTGAAAATTTAAAGCTCTGCACTGAAATACTATATTTTCTTATGTGTCTAGACTATACTTTAAAAGGAAATTAATGCGCCGTAACTGGAACATATGCCCTGAAATGATTCACACAAAATCAGAAGCAGATAGTCTGTTAGACTGGAGCGGGCAACCTATGCTAGGGTCATTTACAGGGGAAGTACCGGGGGAAAAAAGAGAATATTAAGTAATGGGAGGCAGGGAAGGCAAGAGGAGAAAAAGAGACTTCAGGCTAAATTTCACTTCATGTTATCACATACAAATAGATGTGTGCATGTAGATACCACTGCTGAGTCAGCAAGCTAAGACTGTCATGTTTTGGACTTGGGCGGTACGTGTGTTTTCACAGATGACCCCCCCATGTTACCACAAACTGCAGTAAATCTGGTATTTCTATTAACCAGGAATTAATTATGTCATATATTTAGGACAATATATAAACAGTCTTTTGGGCAGAAAACATCATTATGGGGAAAAGAAGATGATGAACATCCTATTGAAGATCCTACTGTAGCGTATTTGGAAAAGTTATGACGTCTACTGCTTCTGTAAGTCAGAAACTGCTTCAGATGACTAAAACTACCATAATAGACAAGTGAACCCAGACAGCCTTGAAAGAAATCTGCTCATCTTTCTGATGGAGAGCTGGGAGGCCATCTTCTCTTACTTCTACAGAAGCTTATCCTATTAAAGACCAGGATTTAGAGTTACATTGACATTACAAATATCATAGGTAGGGCCAAGCTGAGCAAGGTTTCCTCCCTTGTGGACTGAAGTGACTCCCTGCAAGATAAGCATTTACTCGCCTTTCTGTTTAAGTTGATTTGAGAAGAATACACCCTCTCCCTTCTTCAGTCAGTTGTGCCTTGTGCCTTCCTTCGAAAGAAGGGGCTGAAGGACTCCAAGAGAGACTACATGCAACCCAACATCTTCTGCATTTTTGGTGCTTCTCTATTATTCATACAGCAATTGAAGAATAATGTATCATTGCAGAACTGTTACCAATGTTTCCACAACTGACGGCAAATATACAACCCTGAACTGCAGCAAAGCTACACAGATTTAGCACGGTCTGCAATCACCATAAACAGGCACTCGTGAAACGTCCTTCTCCTTTCACGTTACAATACTCTTGTACGTACAGTGTGTCGGGATCTCACTGCTTGAAGCAAGCAGTGGTAGCTAACTCAGAAGTGATGACCTTTTCAAATGTCAAGGCGTGACCATATGGGTGTTAGGCGTATACCCCCAGCCCCACGCTTCCAGCCGCAGGAAGACTGGCTGGCTGAAATACAAATTATTGCTGCAGTATGCAATATATTGCTACTTTTCCCCCAAGAGCAGGTTAGATATTAAATTCTCTCTCTATTCTGAAAGCAACTGACACAACAGCAGAAAATTCAGGGATGGATCTAGTCCCCTAAATGAGGCAATTCATGGCTGATAAATGACACTTCTCTGTCTGCCTAAGGAATGCTTCATTAGAAGTGCAGCTCAACCCCTACTGTTCAGAGAGAAAAGATCCACTTACTTAGAGCTGCGTTGGATCCTAATATCATGCCTCCATCTCTTCAGTTCCTCCCAAACAACGGCTGTATACAACACTACATACTGCAATGAGACAATCTACCTGCTGAGACAGAAAATTGCCCCAGTTGTCACAGAAAATACATATACCAGGAAGCAGCTGGTGTGGAAACTGTCTTGTTTTGAACGATGGGAAGCTGAGCTGCTTAATGTTTTTCATTCCTCCAGTCTCTAGGGTATATTGGATTCTGTTCTGCAACAGATGACTTAGCATTACGGGTGACATAGAAGGAAGGTCATGCTACATGTCAAACAAAGTCATCGCTATGCATAAACGTAGTGGAGGGCAATATGGACCACGGAACCGTTCCTCATGTGGAGCACAAGCAACAAGACCAGCCTGTGTCAAGATTAAGCAAGTACAGCTGCCTCTGTTCTTGCATCATATTACAAAGCCACCGAGGATACCGGCCAGTTTTTCTGTGGTGAATCAAAAACTCCCCCAAAATCTCCAGTGCGAACATCCAAAAACCTCTGAGGCTTCACAACTCAAAAGAGCATTTCCAGTGGTGAGCAGTCTCAGTTGTAAGATGTATTTGTTCCTGAACTTTGCAGAAAGGAAACTTGGACTGAACCTGATTTTTCTCTAAGTCCCCCACGTGAGAAGCCCATCTGGAAGACATTAGCCTCCTGTGTTGGTGTGTTTAGACGTAAGAATTGGACAAAATGGTTTCTAGGCCAGTGAATATATATTTTTTTTTTTATTTGAAGAGCAACTGAAAACTGGTATGTCTGATATTAGCTGAAAATTGTATCTAGTTAACAGAATCAGAAACAAACAAGTTGAATGTCATTTCTGCTAAAGAAAACAGTAACATATGTTACATAATGTTCGTCTAATTGTACATGACAGTAATTCTACCGAGGGGGCTTCCAGTGACATTAACAAGGCTGAGCAGGTTATTAATCTCCCAGTAGCCCCTCCGTGGGATTTCAGCTTCACATGAATAATTCAACTTGTTTAAAAAAACCAGCTTAATATGTATTTTATTCCAACTTTTTCATTATGAATTTTCTCCTCCCTGTGCTCACTGCTTTCAAAACTGAAGAGAGTAATTTATTGTACTTTCAGCTATATTCTTCTCACGGCGCACCAATTTTTAACTCTTTCTTTATCTGAGGGAAGCCGGTACGTCTCATTGCCTTTGACTTCAATGAGATCTTGTTAGAATATCTGCAAATCTGTCCCAGAAAGACTAAAAAATTAGAGACTGATCTATCAGCAATAGCTGGGAGATCTGGCTGAAGGTAACTGCTAGGATAAACTCATACTTTGCTAGTAATTAACATTAACAACAACAACAACAATAATAATAATAACTGGTTACATGTCTCCAGCACACCAATCAGCAGAAGTAGGGCACACTGGAGCAATGATACTTGTTAATAAAAAGCCAGTTCTACTTTTGAAAATTTAACTCAACAAGCCCAACTTCACCACCACTCTCATGAAATAGATCTTTCCACGCACTACAGACACAAATTGTTTTAAAGCCCCGTTTTCGCTCATTGTCCTGGTAGCTCATTATGAAGTTCAGTATGAAGTTCACAAAGCTAAAAATTTAGCATACATAAAAATGCTGTAGTGCTTTACTATTGAAATGTAATAAGAATATTAAAAATATGACTAAGAACAGATCCTAAAAAGGATGTAAATTCAGAAGAATCAACTCCAAGAAAAGGATCCCCACAAATCTGCCAATTTGCAATTTCTCTTTCACCAGTAAGGTTATTCACGTGCCTAATATTCTATTTTCACATCCACCCAAGAGTCCACAGTCTTACTCACCGCTGTACCTACTTTCCACCCCAACCTGTGGGCATCCACAAATTAGGCTTCTCCAATCTGGCAGCCCCTCGCAGGAAAGCTTAACGCATGAATCCCACTGAATCTGGCAGCTACCCACGCTTGGGACCGAGATGCAGTTTCCTAGCAGGGCATCCCAAGCCTGGAGCTGGAGACCCGCTGGTCAGGCCAGTGTGCCCAAACTGTCCCTTGGGAAAGAGGTCCATAAGGAGCTGGAGGCAGCGAGACGCGTTTTCCTCGTGGCCTTCCTGCACGCATCTCCCCGAACACGTGGGGGAACCGCGGCACAGAGGTCAACTCGCCCAAGCCACAACGCCAGCGACGGCAGGCTTCAAAACAGGGATCACCTCACTACATCCTGGTCAGATAATCCTTGAAAACTAGAAAGGCAACGTGCTACAGCCACACTTTAACAGTATTACAAGGTATTTTAAGTTAAATCTTGAAAAAAAATCTTTAGTCAAACAAATGCAATAATAAACTGTACCCTTTTCTAGTTTTTGTTTGTGACAATTTACTGGCGTTAACATTCATTATTTCAAACATGAGTAATATAAAAATACGAAAATCACATACTAGGAAAGCATCAAAATGACAGCAGCAGCAAATACATAACTCTTTAAAATTAGATTCTACTCTTTTATCATGAAGTAGAGCTTTTTGCCATTGCAGCAAAATAATATGTAAGCTAATAATTTAATGTGAACTGGAAGGTGTGAGAGAAAACAAGAATTAAACAACACTTTCATACTTACAATAAACTTTACACATTACATGCAAGCATAAATTTAATAGACAGAACATCTGGAACTGCACAAGGATGCGAGTTGATGTAAGGTGTGGAACTGGTTTATCGGTATAAAAATTAACCATCCTCATGTGTGCTGCATATAAAATTCACTGAATATCTATGAACGCACACAGCCAGGACTTATGGCAAACCTACTTAATACAAGCTAAGTAATATATAAGAGTTCATAAGATGTTGATATTAGTTAAGACAGTTGAAAAAGAAGCAGTGGAAATTCATTTGACTTAGCCTCACCAAAAGAAGGGCTCTTCAAGTTGGCAGGGTACAAAGCTATTCTGTGGTTTTTCACAGGACTTCAGCTTTCCTGAACGCGGCCAACCTCTGTTTAGCCTTGGCCAGAGGTCAGAGATCAGAGTCATGATAGTCAAAAATGCAAAAAATACTTTTGCAGATGAAGGGAGTTTGCCTTTTTCTCTCCCTGTCGAGTCCCGCAGCCGGCAGCTGGACCTGAGCTCGATTTTGAGCTTGAGTTGGGTGGAAGAGCAGCCCAGCTGCAGCAACCCAGAGCACAGCCTGAGCTACCGATGCCCTACTGCAATGACCAAGCTAGTCACATAAGACCGATTTTTAAAAAGCATTTTTTCTGAGACGAGCACCTGCCCTGAAGCTGTCCTTGCATATGATCGATCCACTCCTGGCAGGCAGTCATAAGACGTGATCACCAGAGGCTGACCAGGTGCAAACTGAAACAAAAAGGTTTGGGCTGGCTCCTCCTGCCCTCTCCCGTGTCTTCATTTTAAATCTTTACAGCACAAATATACAAGTACTTATACGGGGGAAAAAATCTGTTGAATAGTTTACCTTATACTAACACAATATTTTCCAAATCAGCACCTAATGAGAGTTATGAAAAGAAAAACTAAAGACTTTATCAACGTATAGTGAAAAAAGGCAATCCAGTAATTTTCTGGAAAACCATAAATGCATCCTACTTTAGTGGAAATGAACAGTAATTCCCAGCATCCTCTTAGATATTAAAGTAATATGCATCAACATCCTTAAACCTTCCTGAATGTCGCTGCTGCTCTTGAATTCATGGCACTGTATTATCATTCTGAGCAAGATACTTAGAAAAACCCAGAGCTCTTTTACTGTTCATATTTATTTTTCATGAGCATACCCAGATCATATAAGTAGAAAGAGTGGACTTGACTTGAGCAAGGATTCAGTACATCGAGCCAATTCAAAAGGGAATCAAATTAAAGCTTACAGACCTCTGAAACGATTTCTTCTGGCTTTGACTGATGTATTTGATGCCTAATCAGTAAATTCTGAGGTCGAAACACTATGGGATTTTACAAAGGAAGGATTTTCTCTGCAGAACCATACACTTTTCATCTCTGTTACTGAAACAAAAATAAAGCAGTAGAAAATATTAAGAATTGTAAGGCCAGGCTGGTGCCTAGACATCCCCAGGTCAAGGAAAAATCAAACTTTAAGTTATATACTCCACTGCTCTTCAGAAAGAAACAAGGATCAGTGTCCTTAGCAGTTTTAATTTTAAAGACAGTAGTACTGCTAATAATGTTAAGCAACATCCAGCGGTGGTTTGGCAAAAAAGTAACAGGGCTGGTCTTCAACTTGGTCTTCAACAGAGATAAATGAAAGGAAGCCGTTGGGAAGAGCATGGGGGAAATACGCAGTTGTCACAGATACATCCCTCTAAAGGGAATACCAGCACTGCTTGGGAGAAGCAACAGGAGAAGCAGTTGTTGGAGAATCTCTACCTCCCAGCTGCCAGGAGAACCACCAGCCCACTGGGACTCCACTGGAGGGACCAGAAGTGAGGGTGGTGGCACTCACTGCCAGAGAGCCATCAACTGCAGAGGCTCCTCTGACAGCTACAGCAGGACAGAGCACGTAGGGGATGTCACAGGGCCGTCACCGCACCGGGAAGCCCCGTCGGGCTCTGGGCAGTCGCAGCTCCCACTCGATGGCAATGCCACTCCAGGCAACGAACCTATGGATAACAGTCTCCTGATTTTGCTATGGAAGCTACCTCGTCATGAAGGTCCTCCTTCATATTGAGTCTCAAGGGCTCTTCCACCTCTTGACCCCTCTGCCAAAGCCACCGACAGAACGAGCGCCAACATTAAACATGTGCACGGCCGTCAGTGTTAGGCCACACAGTTCAGCATCCCCTTTCAAATGAAATTTTATTCTATCAATTAATGCAATTGATACAATTGACTAACGGCCAGCACTAGTCCCATTAAATTGGGTACATTTGATAGCACTAGGCAGTGGCAAGATAAGCAGCTTGCGTGTCCATCGCAACCCCTAAGGCAGCCGTCGAGAAGAGAGAGCAGTTGAAATCATTCAATAAAATCTTTGCATCTTTGTTTACTGCCTCTAAAGTTTTAAAAAAGCGACTGGTACAATCTAAGGAGTAGAAACAATGGCTGAAAATGAGCCATTTGCACCCCATCAGTCAAGCAACACGCAGTCTAAACATTTTAAATACAGTGTTCACCGAGAAACCCGCAGTGACATCTGCGTGGGCGTTTTAATACACTTGGTAAATAAAGTGCATTCAAAAGATCGCTCCAAATGCCTACAACAGAGACTGCTGAACGGGGAATTTGCTGACGAAATGCGGCTTGTGAGATTCGGTGGGATTCCACCAGGAAACCATAAAACCTGTATGACAGTGCCTACCCCCCGCAGCTACCTGCAGAGACAGAGATCTCGGATAAAAATACACTGTTCAGCGGCGGCGGTGGCTAGATTCACCCAGGAGTCTCCAGTGAAAATCCAAATTGGGGTTTGGGTTTCTTGGAAGAAATCCTTCAGAGCCATGTCTGTTTTCCCCTCATTCAAATCAAAAGAAATGCAAAACAAAATAAGCAACTGGCATGTATTGGAATTAATACTACGGCGATAAAACTACAAGAAACTCAACTGCCAAAATGAGGGCTCCAGCCTCAATGCACATCAAGGAGCTTCTGGCACATCTGCCGGAAGAGATGGCAGAATATGTCTTCGTTTTTGTACGTTCATGCTATAATTACCTTTCCATGAAACTACGGCATTGTCCACGGCATTGCATTATACAGTATGGATAAAATCACGGTTCTCAATACAATCAAGATACAGTCATGACTCTTTCTGCTAGTCCAAAGCTCAACGTGCACAACATTCAGATACCAAAATTTGAATTAAAGCAAAACACGAAGACAAAAAAGAAACTTCATTTATCACAGCTTACTGTTAAATGCAACTCAGTAAGGCAGAAGTGTAATCCATAAGATACTGGGGACGAAACATTTGAAAAACTGTCATTCTACTAATCTTTAATTGATATAAAGGAAATACAAGACCTAAGGAGAGAGGAAGCAGACAAGTCCCTGGTCTGACCTAGGGCTGAGCTTGCAGGACCTTCTCATCATGGGACTTGGGCACCTTACAAAACTTTTCCTTACAGCCGTGCCAATGACTCCAGGTAAGGCAGGCTCTTACGTTTCCCCTATATATTGCTGTACAGTCAACAGCTACGATTGTCAGGGTTCCCTCCTTTGCTAGATTTGCACGTTTTATTCACCACTCTTGAGGTCCCTCTGCACTGCGGTTCATTCCCCGGGCACGAATGCACCGGCTGTAAGCAAGCTAGCGCTGCTCGAGAAGCGCTGCAGAAGCACTAAGCCGAGCAGAAATCAGAGATGCCCGGTAAACGCCTTGCCAGTAAGCGCATGCAGCACACGCAGCACCTAAACTGCCTTTAAATCAGCCCAGCTCAGGTATGTCAACGCGGGTGCAGTCACAAAACCGTCCACTTTAGGTGCCAAAATAGGGAGGGCAGGGTGCGGTTTCAGCCCTCTCCCCCCTGCTGCTGGCGGAGCATTTCACTTCGCTGAGCTGCACACAAATAGATGGTTTTGTTTGTTTTGCAAGGGAAATTTCTACCGGATCGGCTATGGTGTGGCTGACCATGAGGCGGCACTGGGAACGTGTGGCTGTCCCTTCCGGCACCCTCTGAGGAGGACTCGGCCTGGCTTACCATGAGCACGAACCCACGCGATCGTCTACGTGGAGTGGCCCACAGCTGCAAAAGGAGAGTCAATAAGCTCTGTTCCTTGCTTTATTCCAAAAGGAACAACACCCATGTCAGACTTGGGACACTTCAAGACCTTAAAACATTCTCACGCCAGCCCTTCTGCTGGGGGAAGAGGTGCAAACTAAGCCCCTTGCTAGACTGAAACGACTCCGTCCAGTCAGAGCTGTAACATTTATTAAAATGAGGCACTGCTTTTTCAAATAGCAAGGTGATGGCATACTTCTATAGCAATACCTGCTCATTTTTTGTATGCGGCAGTATCTTACAGCAGTCATTTAATACCCCCTCTAGGATTTTATTTTTCCACTTGACTGCAAATTTTCAAAAACAAGAATGAAATGTATTCAGGTTTGGTTTTTTTTTTTCCCAAATACAAGATAATGCTTATGCTAAAAAACTCTCAGTTCTTACATTTCATTTTTAAACCATGCCTAACAGGCAATGCAGCTATGGAAGTGTGTCTTTTTCCTTTGAGATGGTTTCCAAAATTTTATATTAATGGTCCAAATCCAGCAAGATTTGGCAACGTGTAAGCATGGCAAGGCCAATGACGGTAGGTCTGGACATAAGCATCTGTTAAGCTGGCCTTCTAGAGAACACCAGAATACTTAGGTTTGCATGGGGAAGGAAGATAAATGCTCTGGGGGAGCAAAGCGGAGCATTTTGCCTCCCTCTGCAGTACGCACGTCCATAGCGCAACTGCACTCAGGACCGTTATATGCGAACGTGCCTTGCTGGGAGCCAAGGGACGACATCTGGAGCCAGGGAGAAATTCCCCTACCAGCTCAAACCAGCAAGGAGTGTCATGGAGAAGAGAGTGAAATTCTTCTGTACAGTGACCAGCCACAGGATCGTCCAGAAGTTACATGGAGAAGTGCTCTGCAACTGCAGAGAGGACACTGATGACATCCTTCGTGTCGTCTTCTTTCTTCCTGGAGCAAAATACAGATGCAGGCTCTGCCCTTTACAGCACGTTTTAAGTTTGTTAAAGGGTGCTGGAAAATGCAGTGGTGGTGTGGGGGCACTTTTGGATTGTCTCTACAAAGGACTAAATGTGATGACTCAAGTGCTCCCTTCTAGCCGTCCTGCCGATCAAGACTACGTTAGCAAGGCTTCTTGGCTTGGATGGGATTCCTGCTACGCTCTTTGCTACTGTGGCGAATGCAAGAAGGAAAACAACCTGCCTTGAAAGAAGAGGACATGATGCAGCTCCAGCAGGAGGTCACTGAAGGATGCACGAGGAATACGGAGTCACTCTCGCCGACCCGATTGCCACACGTGCTAATTGAGAGGAAGAGTTGCCATCAGCTGAACACAACGTCAACTCTGAATTAAAAGTTGTTGGGCAAACTACAGGCTAGGAACCATTAAAATGCTGTTGCCATGAGCTACAGAAGTTATTTTCGCATAGACTGCAGCCCAGGTGGCAGAAAGAAGGCTTTTAAAAAGATATTAATTTCTAGGAACCAACATATAAAATTTATTTATATCCCCTTACTAGAGGCAAATCTAATACAAAAGTAAAAAGACAGTGGAAGACATTCTGATACCCTCACTGGCAACTCAGATAACAGCATTAGGTTTCGAGCAAAACAAAATGTTTCATTTTTTTTTATTACAGTCTGATTTGCTCCAGGTTACTCATTAACCTGCTGTATTTGTGAGGCAATAGCATTGTGCCGCGTGTGGGAGTCAGCAAATTAAATTGTAAAGTTTCTCTGAAAACAGTCTTCTCACAAAGAACACAAAGAAATTAAAATAACATAAACGATTAGAGTGGATGAGATTTTTCTATTTTCTGTATTTTTCAAAAAAGGTGTCAGTTACCACCTGAATAAAAGTCTCTTTGATAGCATTTTTAATTTGGAAAGATCCTCTAAATAAGGATCCTCACATTCTTACATTAGATGGTAATTTTTATATAAAATTTAGCTTCACATGTAATAGCAGGAACATATTATTCATCTTGCCTTTTACGTGTAAGTGAAAACTGTCAGGATTTACTGTGCTTTGCCTCTCAGATTTAAGGTGGAAGCGAGCGTGGGGATGCACTATCCCGTAGCCCAGGGATTCCCCAGGCACGGGTCTGCCAGGACACCATGAAATACCTTGGATGGAGGAAACCCCAGGACACCATGAAATACCTTGGATGGAGGAAACCCCAGGAAGCCTGCCTGAATGGATTAGTATGGAGATGAGTCAACTCTTTGGCTAGTTTTTACCAAGATTCACTCCTTCGGTGCCTGCTGAAAATCTTGCACTTGACAAACACCCAACTGAAATGTTTGCAGCAGAGAGTAACGCTGGCTACAGCTGAGAGGCAGAATATTAGTGTGTAATACTTGTACGCTGTTTACATCTGCTTTCTGCTTCATTATCATACTTTCCCCTTTTCTCCTCTATTTTCTCCTCCTGTTTTCACAGTGGTCTTGTAAGATTTTTTCCTAGTGGCAATATGCAGGAACTTGCAAGCGTTACAGCTAGTCTTGAGTAAGAAATCTGATTATTCCGTAGCTGCAAGGTATCTACATTTTTTCCTGAGCTAGCTGAGCTGGCCAATATGCAAGAAAGGACTCTAATTCATAGAAATCCATAGAAATCCCAGACTCACACAACAGTTTAGGTTAGAAGGGACCTCTGGAAGAGTCTCATCCAAACCCTGCCGCAAGCAGGTCCAGCTGGACCAGGCTGCTCAGGGCCTTGCCTTGTCAAATTTAGAGCATCGCCAAGGTTGGTGATCCCACAGCCTCTCTGGCCCCTGTCCCAGCATTTGACCACCCTCCCAGTCAAAGCATAGTTTCCTTACAGCAAGTCAGAATTTCCCATGTTATAAGAAGAGGCTGGCTCCGTCTTCTCTACACCCTCCCATCGGACATCTAGAGGCAGCAATGAGATCTCCCCTTCCCCTTCTCTCCCTAAGGCTGAACGAACCCAGTTTTCCCAGCCTCTGCTGATACACCTCGTCAACCTGCTGGCTACGTTACCGATAACCCAGCCCGGTTTGGGCTGGCCTCCCTCGCTCCAAGGGCGGGCTGTTGGGTCAAGCTCAACTTCTCAACCAGGACCCCCAACCCTTTCCTGCTAAGCTGCTTTCTACCTACTCAGCACCCAGTCGGGACTGTCGTATGGGGTAAACCGATGGAACTGTCAGAGTTATTACATCCCTATAGTAGTTAGCCTAGATGTCTTTAATTATTTTCTTCTTCTAGCTGTTGATTAAATCTATGCTATTTTGCCTTTGCTTGGAATTCCGTTTTCATTCCAGAAATTGTTGTTGTTTTTAAAAGCATACTCACCATTTCCATCAGCTCTTTATGAACAAACAACAGACTTTTAAAATATTCACTATATTGTCAGAACTGATTTTAATTTGAACTGAAGCATAGGGATAATTTATGTTATCAAAACACATGCATTTTTCATGAGGAAAGTATGCATCTGGAAAAAGACTGACTTTAAAAAAATACTAATGGCTTAGTGACCATCCACATTACAGTTATAAAAAATACATACCCTTCAAAAACACAATAGGAAGATTTTGTTTTAAAAAAGTATAATTGACTCTTCTAGTACTGCCACCAGGTACTTCCAAGAAGGATGTATGAATAATGTATCAAGTATGAAGGGAAGAGGTTATTTGAATATAGTAAATCATCAGGTTGACCCGAAACATTAAATTTACAAGGCTTTGCATGCAACACGTCACTTATGGTGTCGCTGATAGAGACACGCGCTCCACGAGAAACCCCTACGCATAGATTGCAATAGCTGCCCTTAGCTCCACACCTTCCGTATTCTTTGTTCGCTCGCTTTGACACCTGATCATCAGATGAGATCCCGATTTGGCAAACTCTAGAGAATGAATGTGTCTCAATGTACATGATTTGTCCCGTGACCCCAGGTCAATAATATAAAAATGGGGGAAAAGTCATTTGTTCATCCTACTCTTGTAAAGCATGTGGAATTCTCTGTGATATAGGTAAATACCATATATGTATAAAAAAAGAAAACCGGAGGTATATATTCCCTCTGTATGTACTAGCAATGCACTCAAGTTAGATCTCTAACGCTTTTGGCATGAATTATTAATCACCCTGAATGTAGGGAACTTAGGTTAGCTCCCACCACCGACCTGCTGTGCCTGGATAAATTCCTACTTATTACATATTACGCAGAATTTTTCCTTCCTTCACCCCTCTGGAAAGCGAAGATCCACACAATCCCTTTGACAGAAATAAGGAACGGGAACTGAAATCTACTGCTCGATGACCGTGTTTCCCTCTGTGGATGGAGGGCGCAGACCCGCGCACGGACAACCCCCTGCAGGCGTGCAAAGGGGGGCAGCGGCTGTGGGACCGAAAGGGACGCTGGGTCCGTCTAAAACTTAGGGCTATCGAACATCGGGGTGACTCAATAGCCCATCCCCTTTCTCCTTAACAGGTGTTCCTGCTATTCAGAAGAAAATCTGAGGAAGACAGAAGATCCTCTTGAACTTACAAAGATAAGAATTTACATTTTAAACCCAACGATCACCTAGTGGTTCTCTAAAAAGATCTCTTATTTGATACGTACACAGTGAAAACTCTCTTTTTGCATTTACTCTAGTATTTGTCAAAAATAAAGAAAATAAGGCAAAAGCTTTGTCGCAGGAGATGCTTTTCCTTGCCCCAGGAGATGCTTTTCCTTCCCCCAAGTTGAATAAGGAGTTCACACGGGGCAGCTGGAGGGAGGGACTGGCAAACCCCGAATCCAGCAAACCTGCTCTCCCTTGTGCGTGCAAATGCGTATGATTCATGTCTGAACTGATGTCAGAGAAATACATATTTATGAATCTGTTTAGAAGTATCAGCAATGAGTGCTGCTAATGAGATACAATTAGTAAACTTGATCACGATGCCTTAAGAGGTGATGGGCAAACACACAAAACTACCCAGAAACCAGGAATGCCCCAGGTATACCTACTAATTAATAAAACAGGTACATAAATTAAGCGACGTTATACAACAGTAATATTCTTCGGGGGGGGGTATTTATTTATTTAGATGTTTTAAAAAGCTCGATGCTTTTAAACTACAGCTGAAAAACATGGATCGAAAAGTACTAAGTATTTCACAGGAATAAACTTTCGGTTTATGAAATTTATTCCCTGTAGCTGTAACACAACAAATTAAAACCTGAAATTCAGATCTCTAATATTACTTCTAAAAAGATGTGATGCATTTCTTCAGGAGACAGGCGTTTTGTTTGGGATAAGAAATTGGAATAATACTTTTATAATTCAAAGTTAATGCATTTTGATTTGTAAGAACTGAACTAAACTGGCCAGGAGTAAATAAAACCTTCAAAGAAAGTATTATTGAAACGCATCCTTGAGTCACATGATAACAAGTATCAGGCACAACCGCTTGTCAACACGGTTTCTCCCTTACACGTCACGGCTCAATCACTCCTATTCATTGCTCCTGGTATTTCCCGTCTACAAATCTGCCCCATCTACCACTCGCCTTTTGACAAGACCACCAGAATACAGTACATAAAAGAAGACGAATTTCTTCATAAACAGGTTTTTTTCTGAATCTGCTGAACATTTCAGATTCTAAAGCGTCCCCTGAAAAACTCTGGAAAATGGACATAAAACTAGTGCCTGAGGAGCATTATTCAATTTTTTTGTCACGTAACCCACGTCATACTCCACTTGCAGCAAGAACTCATCGCTCACGATGGTGCTGCCCGTCGGCGACATGTATATACCAATGGTTTCCTCTGGGCCGTTTATTCTCTCAGATTTATAAAATCCATTTAAAAACTTGTGTAAACTATCCATTGTTAACAATACTTTATACCATCAACTGAAAATCTTGCAAAGATTTACAGGCTGTCAGTTCTGATGTGTTTTTTCTTTTTGGATTTCAGAGGCGAATATAAAACGGGTAAGCACAAGAGATTTTAGAAACTATCTGTATATGCTGTTCAGTATTACCCTCTATTTCCTGGGCTTTCTCAATTTACTGTCATAGATGGATAACATCCCGCAATTTTTAAAATATTCTTTCTGAAGTAACACAAAAATAGCCCCTCAACTTCCACCGAAGTGGAAGTAGCAATTGATACACTTATATATGAAAGGTTTTGCTTTGAATTAAAAAAAAAGAAAGCTCCAGATGGGCTTTTTAGCAGCATGGGGCTTGTGGGGAGAGGGCTGGAAGTAAAGCTTACTGACCTGATGGGTTGGCGTGGTGTGGCGTGGTGTGGGGACAAGCAGGGATGTCAAGCCTGAGGTTTGCTCTGCAGCTTGCAGGGATATCTAATAACATCTTTTCCATAAAAGATGAAAGCGTTTCAGCTAGAGATTAAAAACTTCACTGAAGGCCGCAATAAAAAAAAAAAAAAAAAAGAAGTATCTTTTCTACCTAACGTTTCTAATTGCAGCATTTTGCTAAACCTGATAACGGATAAATTTAATTTTTAAATAGAAAATGGGTTACTTCTCTGGATATTGCAATATTCAAACCCGGACTTGTTTCATAACGGACAACAGGAGTATGTTTAACCTTGTGAAAAACTGATTTACTGGGGCAATGCAGGCACCACCATACAGGTCTGCAGTACCCTAATTTGATTTAGATAGCATCAAAATTATGTTTGTAACATAGAGAAAGCCCAGAAATGACATCTCAGCTGCAATGCATTGACTTGCTCCTACAGCAAAGCAGCTCTGCGCAGCCCCGAGCACAGCGCACGCTGCGAGCAACGTGCAACGAGCAACGGTCCCGGTTCTGAAATGGGACCCCAGAAATGGCGCAGTTCAAGCCACGCCAGCACGAGGCATGGGGAGCACCCTGGAACAATTCATACGGCGACAGCAACCAGACCTCAGCAAACACCGCGTCTACTGCTCCGTAAGCTAACGCCCCGGGTCCTCTGAAGCTCCTGCGACAGGGAGGTAAGGAGAAGTACGCCCAGCCCTTCTGCAACCAGCACATGGAGGTGGAGGCTCTCCTCGGTGGCATCCCAGCCAAAACAGGACTCAGGCCCCCCATATGCAAAGCAGCAAAAGGGCCAAAGATAAAAAAAAAAAAACAAATTAAAAGGAGACCCAGTCATCTGCATTGGTATTGTCCTAACTAAAACCACTAAAATCTTGACCAACAGAACAAACAATTCATACCTGAACCCAAAATCTTGCACCAACTCCTACAGCTCCAGCACAAGTTACAAGAAAGAATAATAAATAATAGCAGGACCTGGACGGCTACAGATTCTGCGAAATAATCATGTCCGCAAACCACCTTCCTGAAATTAAAAAGCACAAAGCTAATTCAGATGGTCATCCCATACACTGCCGGGACAAGCGGCAGAATGTCCAGCCACAGGTGCCGTCTTTACTCGGTCAGGAGAGGCATTGCAACCCGTGGGAAGAAGGCTCAGGTGATGGAAAGTTGATCTGCACCAACTTCCAGAAGGGAGTCAGAGAAGATACTTCCCAAAGCCACCAAGAATTACATAAAAAAATCAGAACACATTGATTTGTTGAAACTGAAATACACTGAGAAAGCGCCCAAGCGCTGGCCAGCGTTGCTTCTTTTGCGTCGCACAAACGCGCAGGATGAGTTCGCAGCTCTGGGCTGAGACGCCCTTACACCTTCCAGGACTGCTCCCCTTGGTTCACCGCAGTGTCGAGTCTGACCAGGCACCAGCCTGGGAAGTTTTGGGGTGGCTCATGTCCTTCTGCGCAGGGAGGACCTTCAGGCTCTTTACCCTGGAAGGGCTTTCCAAGAACCACGGGGCTTGAGGATCAGCAGTGCGGGTGGCTGACGACCTAGGGCTCTAGCTCACACTAAATGAGGGGTACAAGTAATGGTATTGAACAGGCTCCCATTCCAGATACAGCATAAATCATTCTCTCTGCTTCTTTCACTTTCAAGAGGCTGATTATTTCAGGACCTAATTTTTCTGTGACCCTACTCAGACTTCTTTTAGAATGAACATGAAGGAGAAACATGATGAGAGTATCTAGTGTTACTGATGGGTCCTTCCCAAGCACCACCACATTCAGCACACAATACTGAAAAGGGTAATGTCAGTGATAAAATTACAAATTCCCAGCCTGAAGATTTTCTAGTGCTCTTCCTCTTCTCTCCATTTCTTGTGGTGGGCAGAGGTTCAGATCTCGCTGTCCTTGTTGTGGTACCAGAAGGAAACAAACACCTTAATGTGGAGCCCGTAAGTGGCAGTGTGGGCTGAGCTCGTCAGCCGCAGCGACAGCCGCACAAACGAGCAGCGGGAACATCTTGCTTTCTAAGGCTGATGCCTTCACTGACTCAACATGAACTAACTCATCAGCCCAAAGCCATCTTGTATCCCGCTACAGAAAATCTTTTGGGTCATTCCCATGAACGGTTTATATGCTTTCTTCTAGAAAGAAGAACATGAAACGGTATTGTTTGACTCACGATTATTTTCTCTGGTCATCTCCAAGTACTGCACTTCACGTTCTCTGTCCCCATCACAAACTTTCTGATCTTTCCTGCCTGCCGCAGTGCTGATTTTTGCCGCTCTGCATGCAGAGCTCCAGGGGCAAGCTCTGCTTTCAGCTACACGTAAGCAGCTCTTCTTTTTGATGCCAACAGCGTACTAAAAGAAGAATCTGGGAAAAAAAATCTCTACGCGAGTCTCATCTTTCAGCTTTAAATACCTGCCTTGTCATCCTGCCACCCCTGGCCCAGACGACAGTATTCTGTCTCCTGCTAATATACATTTACTGGCAGCCCACACGCTAACGTATCTTCTGTCTTCTTCTGTGCTCATCCGTACGCCCATCTTGGCTTTCATCTGTTATTACATATTCAGCTTTTTCCTGTATCATATCACTACTCCCTTCCTCTTGCTCTATCAGATCACTCTGCTGTGTCAAGTAATTTCCGCTCGCTTTCCTCATTTCCAAAATCAAACACGCAGCCAGAATATTACTGGTTATATTCTGATGACTGGTGCCGAGCATTGTGTAAAGATGTTGATAGCAACTTCGTATTTACAACTAGATTCATCAGAATCAGTCTTCGCATCACAAGAGTTATGGATGATGGCAAATTTATGGGGCTTTCTCCTCGGAAGCCTCCACCACGTACTGTTAAAATTCCACCCAGCCTTCACCGAGGGTCGGTCTTGTCCCCATGTCAAGGACAGGCAGAAGAAATTTTTGTCCTTGACATCTGCCTCCTGGGAAGAGGTTTGCAGAACGAAGCTTAATATTAAGCACAATTTCCCCAAGAGATCCGAGTACGACATCTGGACCAACATGTGTAGAGACCGATTGCTGCAGGTGCTGGATGGCAAAAAATTGCCATGCTCAGCTGGTAGAACAAGTCTTCAAGCTAAAGCAGGGACTGACTACACAAATTCGAGTACAAGTAGAAACGACTTCAGTCGAATGACTCCCAAGTTACAAAAAAATGACACTTCAGGATACCAGAGTCTAAAAGGCAAAAAAGACACCCTGGGATGAAAAAAGAAAAATATATAAAAAAAAAAAATCTTTGTTTTGTCTCAACAGCCTGATTGTTTCATGATGAAAAGGAGGAGGTTCATACATTCCTGTTTACGGATGCTGGCAAGGGAATCCCCAGCAAGTTATCATCCTCACTTTGCACGGAGACGAGGTTAAAAAGAGTAGAAAATAATTACATACAATCTGGAAGCCTGCAATTGTTTTGTAGCTGACAAGGACATTGCATTCTTTCTTAAATGCCACTTTTCCTACCTTAATGGACTTATTTTCCTTCAGACTGACATTTTTTTTGCAAGCTCTCTTCAATTAGTATGAAATTTAATTGATGAAATGTTTAACACACTATCAAGGTACTTATTTATATAACACTAAATATTTAACATCTCTTGTGTTAATGAAGGGAACCAGACCACGAAAAGACACAGTACAGAAAGCGAATGTTTTTGTGACAGTGCAAACAGGAATAATATTGTATTTGTGTGTACACTGCTAGAAATAATTGAGATATAAACACAGTGAACAATGCAGAGCAGAATGGAAAACAGCATCTGTCAGTAAGGTCAGCTCTGGACTATGTTACATTTGATTTTAAAAAGGGAGATACGAAAGAATCACTATATTCTAAAATTTGAAAAATGGGTAAAATCGCATAAAAGAAAAAATAACCTTTTAAGAGTATTTAGCTAAACATAAAAATCAATTCCTAGGCAGTATTTCCAGGGTGAATTTCAGGTTTCACAGCTAAGAGGCACTCATTTAATTGCGGTGAGCACCATTACTTTATAAGGACACATCTGCCTCAAGCCCGACACGTTGAAAGCCGCAGTACAGATTCAAGTGATGCATGTGAGAACAGCTTACTGCTGGCTTCTAAAACAATTACTTAGAAATACTAATGCGGGGAAGCCGTAGCAATAGGGTCACCGCAGGTCATCTGGACCAAAAGCTGAGGTTTTCTATGACGGGCCTGTACTAGAGGGCTTCTGGCACCTTTGCCTGGGTACCCTCAGCTCCCAAGAGCCAGGGGATGCGAACAGAATTAGGGTGCGAGTCCGCACCCGACAGGAGCCTGGACTAACGCAAGCGTCACCCTGCCCGCTTTGGTCCTTTCCAGGGCACGTTCAAAGCCGTGCCCCACATCAGCATTATTTGGCAGCCAAACATATCCCAGAATCTGTACGAAGTTGGGTTTGGCAACCCAACAGATGGTGAGGAGCAACGACAGCTCCCAGCAGCCCAGGGCAGGAGGCACATTCCCTATATTCTCACGCTTGGGCGGCCCCGTTACCAACTTCCCTTCCCCTGAGCGATGGGTCACCACCGGATGCTAACTACGCCCTTTTCAAATACGCTGATGCTGAAGCAAACAGTCACAAAATGGAAGAACCCCCAAACCCCGCCTCCTTTCTGGTCTCTCTGCTAAAACTTGGACAAACCATTTTTGTCTTCCACATTCAGTTTTTTGGAGCTCTCTGTAGATACAGGAGAGGAGAGGTTCAGACCTTGCTCAAGGTCAAGGAATCCAATGCCTTGACAGCACAAGCAACCAGAACATGCAACCCCATTCGCCTACTGACGTGCGCTTTAAACTAAATTCTTCCATTTTCCCGCTTACGTTGTCAGCTCTCAATAATTCACTCTTGTCTGTTGGATTAAATAAGCTTGCTTTCTTAGCTTTGACCCGCCAGCATTTAACTCCTGCTCGCTGCACAGCAGCCTCGCTTTCTCCTCTTTGGCTAACAAACTTCTTAGTATTTGTTTATATTCTCCTTGCAATTTTCTAATGCAAAGCCCCTTTTGTCAGTGTTTATTTTAACCCTACATGTTCGACTACACAAAATGTAGCTTTTTTTGGTGATGTTCCCTCTAGGAGGTGGTTCCTTCTAGCACCGTAAAGATCTCTATCCGCTGGAACGCTGCACCATTGCACAGAGAAATCCAGCAGAATCATTTTTGCAACCCGTTACTTGGTTTTTGTGTGTCAGAAGTCTGCATTTTACCAGGTGTCCCCTTAGATTTCACCTTCTGCCTTACGATAACTTAATGTCAAAACGTCACGCAATCGCAGGAACGGAGGAGGAGGAGGAGGAGGAGGAAGGATGCAGGCTGGGAGGAGGCAGACCCAGAGCCCAGAATTAACTGTCAGATCAGGCGAACACAATTCCGCCCGCAGCTCATCCATAACGTAATGCAAAGCCCACCCCTTCAATTTACTTTTCTTGACATGATCCTCTTAACATGCCCTCACGTGTTAGAGGGAAAAAAAAAAATTCCAATAATAATGAAGCTTGTTTATATCAAGAGATCCGGAATATAAACTTCTTGAATTTAGTTTATCTGGACGATGTACTTTGGTGTTTGGTGACCTTACAAGTTTTAGACAGAGAAGACTCTATTTGTCAGGAGATAAATACTTTATAATGTCAACCGCTAGAATACACATTCGAATTAGAAAAAGGAGCTATTGTTTTGAATACATTAAAAAAAGGAAATTAAACTAAAGATTATTACGTGACTCCAATGTGCCTATCAAAGGGCAACAAACGATTTAATCATGCTTTTCCTTGGCTCCGACATCCATGCCTGCACTGCAATAAGCAATGCTGCCTAATAATGTCAAGAATTTCCATGAAATCAGTGTTCAAAATGCAGTCTGGTTATTTAGAATATAATTTGCACATAGAGTACGTTTTAAAACAGAAATAAACTTTTAAATATTTAGCGGTGCTGGTATCTTCAGCGCACATTTTCCCCCAGGAAACAGAAAGTGTTGTCCACAGAATTCATTTAATCAAAACCTAATCAGCATTCAATAGTAATTCTTTAAATTCTTAAGCATGTTTGTGTCAACAGCATAATGTCCACGTTACAGTAATTTATCAAAGTGATTTTGACAGCCATTGTATAATATACTAAAAAATATTTACCGTGACCAAGAAGAACCTTTAGGATGTCTGGATTTTTTTATTTTAGATTTTTGCTTTTTAAGTCTAAAATTATAAAAGTTTTCAAAAGTCTAAGAGATGCAATCCAGATAACCCAGGACAAAGACAGGGAAAACCTAGTAGCAGAAAGGATTTTTTGCACTTACCTTGTAATAATAATCACTAGCAGCAAAGTGTTATGCAGAAAATGCAGAAATTCGATGAGATTTTCCTTATCCGACAGTCCAACGCTCCCAGCCTAGCCCTGGCGCATGATACGACCTATAACGGAGGGCAGGCTCGGGGCGGGAGGCAGCCGGGGGGCACGGGGCAGCGGTGGGGAAGAGGGGGCCGCTGCGGAGACGCCCCAACCCCCTGCGCCGGGGTTCAGCTCGCCTCCCCACTTCTCGACTGGGTAGGAGATCGTTTTCATCCTATTTATTTTGAGACTAGCTAACAGAGAAGTCAGGCGAATATCTTGAAGTAAAATGTAGCCCTGTGTTTTTCAAATGGAACGGGACCGTACCTTTTTACGTTCCTCGTACACGGCATTTGGTCCACCACTGAGCCTCGTTATCCAGCAGAAGCCTGGCGATTGCTCTTTTTTTTTTTTTTTTTTGCATTTGCCCCTTCTCTGTGTTCTACGCTAAATATTTTTAGATTGCCATGAAATTCCAGTAATTCACATCTAGATGACACATGGAAATTCTCATGAAGAAAGGTGCTAGATGTACATTTACATTTTTATTATAAAGCTTAAAATCTCCACTTCCCCTGAAAGGGCATAAATATTACATAAGGCTGGTGAATTTGTAGACCTATACAAACAAGTGGAAAAATAAATTCAAGCAATACTTTACGGCGAGAGACATCACAAACCACTTGCGCTACTGAAACCAGCTATTTGTAAAAAATATGACACAGAACTAAATATCTTATGCCTTTAATTACATCGTTTGTAATGAAGGCTCAAGCATGTATAAGCATAGGATGACATTATTTTTTAAATTATAGCTCTTAGTACACAGAAAAAAATGTTTATACTGGATTACTATCTTTACATATAACCCCCTTTTCTTATATTTTATGAACGAATATAGTACTTATGAGAAAGCAGCACAGCGGAACAGATAAACGATAAGCCCCGCACCCTTTGCAGGATTGTGCTAATGCACAGTAAGCCCAAATAGTGTCGTCGTTTCGTTCAATCTGTGGAGCAAGCTGTTGTTCTCTGGTGCGGTACAAACTTATTGGTAAAGAAAATCCCTGCTCGGAGAAACTTGTACTAATTAGTGATAACAGAAGGTGCAACTCCAGCAAAACCAACCTCCCCAGCACTGGGATCACGGAGCTGCCCTTGCCCACCTTTATGGCCGGTCCGCCTCTTCTACCTCCCCCTGATCTGGGACAGTCTGACCAAAACAGTTTTGCAGTTGGGCACGTGACATCTGCAGGACGTTACAGTAATAAGGACTTCCATATTTTCTCACTTTAGCACACGGTTTACATTAAACCTCATTATCTGTCCACTAAAACTTGAGCGAGCGCTTAGGAAGAACGATGCTTGCCTAGCGCGCTGCTCCACGCTCGTTTGGGATTAGCTATCAATTAACACCCTGATGCGGCTCTAGCTTCATGTCCTGTTCGTTAGCCTTGAGAAAAGAACTCCTGACCTCGTAACTCAGGGCTGCCTCGATGAAAACACGTTCCCTCTGTACCCAGCGAAACTCGTGTCCCTCAAGGACGCTGACACGTCCCCAGTTACAATGACACTTCACCCCTTTCAGTGGACCAGGCAATTGACATCCCGTAAGAACAGATTTGCTCATTGAATGTTTTATGTATGGTCAAGTAAAAAAATATCCATTAAAACAGAACAGTCCTCTCCAAATCAGTTAGCAAAGAGATGGAGCAAGCGAGTGATTGCGGATGCTGGTGGGCACCTCTCCCATTGCATTACGCAGCACGTACTACAACAAACGGGAGAACGCAGGCAAACGATATGCTTTATACTCCATTCATTAAAAAGCAGAGGCTACAACGATTGTATCAACAAGTTTAGTAACAGCAATACTGATCTCTTCATTCAGGGCTGCTTTCCCCATAGGGGAAAGGAAAAGAAAAAGATTTTCTTAACCTTTTGGGGGGGACGGGACACCAATAAAGAATAAAATTATGTAATTTGCTTGTTGATCAGATCACCCTTCAAGTTGTTCTCCTTTTTGTCTTTCTTTGCCACCTATTTTAGACTCCTGTCTCCACAGTGCCAAGACCTATTCCATAAGCTAAGCTCCAGATTAGGAGAGGAAGCGTATGTAAACCATACTGGATGAGCGGCTACCAAACCCGCACCTTCACCCGAGGCACGGGCAAGCTAAACCTGCATGGGAGTGACCATTTCACAACAGAAAGTGCCAGAGAGTTCCAGCACTGGCAAAAACTGACTTACAATAAAATTTAAAAAGAGAATACAAGCAGTTAAAGATACGCAGAATACAGTTTAATGAAACTGCTCTTTGCTTAAAGAAACCAATATCGCCATTACAGGTCTGAGCATCAAAACCATTTACGAAACAATGAAGGACCCCATTCTCATTTCATTTCACTAGAGGAATTTAAAAAGTGACTGAAAAGACCTCCAGCTACTTAAGCGTTGCATATTCTCAAGATGAGTAACTATATATTTTATATGAGGAGGAGTCGTCCAACTTCAGCTCCTACTGAAGAAGACAGTACCTGACAGGAGTGACCACACGGCAAAAACGTTCAGACTCGCTCTGGTGCCAAACCCAAACCAGAAGGAACTCAAGTCACTGCAGCCGCCGGGAGGAATACCATCAACTCCTGCTAGAAAAAGAGGAGGGTGTGCTTCTGAGTGATGAAGTATTTGAATTCCGTTTGGTACGTGACCTGGATAGGAATGCTCACCTGGATCTAACGGCCGGCGCCGGAATGACCTACCCCTAACGCTGCAAAGCACCGTGAATGCTGAACTCCCTGTGCCACTCGAAGTAGTAACAGGTGAGTTATTCCTTTGTTAATCCATTCACACAAAACCCTCCTAAACGCTAACTTTCAGAAGCTAATGGCCTACTCTATTGACCTGTTTTTCACTAACCATGATACATTTCAGCTACTTTTTAACATGAAAAAATGCTGTGCAAATGATGCAAGCCCTCTTTTTTTAAAAAAAGGTCTATTTCAGAGATTTTCTTTAGAGAAAAAGAAAATGAATTCTATTAAAACACAGTATTGATTACATAAGCGATTTTAATTAAAACTACAAAGTGATTTTAAACTGGACTAGAAGCTTGTTAAAGGGAAAGAAACAATAGTTATTTTCTTAAGAAAAAAAAAAAAGCTCTAAATGTCCATGTTTCCATAGAGACAACCTCTATCCTCTTATGCTTACTAATCTCTCTTGGTCGATCAATACTTTATGGTAATTGTTTCCATGGTAATTGCAACTATAATAATCCCCCTTTTCAGTATAAAAGGAATGTATAAAAGCAAAACCAAAACAACTTGGGAAACACTGACTGTGTCTGCAACAGTGACAGCAGAACACACTCCTTTGTCTTGATGCAAAGCATTTAAAAATTTGTGCTTAATTAACCCAGCTGGAGTTCACAGTTTAGGTGAAGTTTTGTAGGGAATCTGAGGATGAGGATGCAAAGTGGGTTCTGCCCAGCGCTGGGCTCAATCCAACGCAGCCGAGTTTGGCAAGCCGAGAAAAATAAATGAGAAAGCCTTTGGGGCTGACTTCCCGTGGCGCGAAGGAATAGCACGAGGCTCTGGGCTTCACTGCTGCCCTTCAGCGCTCCTTTCTTATCCTGGCACCCTGCTGACGCGGACGGGGACAAGAGCAAGGCGGTGGCAGTCCAGAACATCAGGGACAAAAGAAACGGCAAAGAACAAACCATCAGTGACAAAATAATCGCAGAGTTGGGGGGGAGGAGGGGTTTATTTCCACCCTGGACCCGCACCCAACCTGATCATCCAGGCGACGTGCAGAAACGCTGGGTATCACCCATGGGGCACTG